>NC_084959.1:675525-933025 GCF_949316205.1 Platichthys flesus | reverse complement strand
ATCACAGACGAGTAAACGACTGTTATCACTGGTTCATAACAACAGATAGAGGATCATGAGACGCTCTGTGTCATCTGCTCTGGACCTGGAGCGACATTCGAATCTGCACGTCCGCACTAAACATCATAACGAATAATCTAAACAATCAATGACAGCCAAAGGAACATGAAACATGAATAACACAGACAGAACAAGGTTTTATGTTTTGTTTTATTAATGCAAGAAAATAAATAAAAATAAAGCTCCTCAGATTTCCTGCGTTGAAACAAATCAAAGCAGAATTCACAAGTAAAAGTCCATTATTTCCCCAAATGTTCAGATTTCAGATGAGAACACTGAATATATGTCTACTACCAGAGGCAGGTTAGCATAGCTTAGCATAAAGACTTGAACCTGTAGGGACAGTTAGCCTAAAGCCCAGATATTGATATTTTATTTCCTTTTTTGTTTAATCCACATGAAATATATCAAAGCGTGTAAATGAGACAATATGTTTGTGAGTTGTTTTTTTGAAGATTTATGTAATTTATAAAGATTAAAAAGCCTCAGACAGATACATTTTGTTGTCATTCTGCGATGAGTCTCCATGTTAGCTGCTGGAGTCGGAGCCTGACTTGACGCTGACCCTCCTCCGGGTGTTGTCGGTGCAGCGCTCCAGGATGAGCTCTGGACTGGGGCGGGGGGGGACCACCGGAGCCTCCCTCTTCACCTCGCTCTCCGAGCCGGAGCCGGACAGCTCGGGGATGTTGTCTGTGCGTCAGAAGGAAGGAAACAGTCAGGGTGTTCAAGCAGCTTGTGTTCGGAGCCATGGTTTATGAGTGGATGTTTGTGCCAAAGGTAAAATCACTAAGAGATGACGTCACATTGTGAATTATGTTTTAACACCAGTAACAAATCGAGGAGTTGTTCATTACCCTGGTTCTTCCTGTCCTTCAGGGGAGACTTGGCGTCGGTCTTGGAGTTCCTGCTCGGCTCGGTGAGGCGACCGCCCTTCTGCTGCAGGTAGCGGCGGCTGTTCCTGCGGTAGGAGTCCTGGCTCAGCTTCTGGCGAGACCTGTTGTGAATGCTCTTGGCGTTTCTGATGCTGGATCTGTGATGGAAACATGTAGTGGCGGGTTGTGACCTCAGAACTGTTATGTGGCAACTCCGAGAAATTAAGCCACTGTCAAAGTGCCAAAAACTGTAGTTCCCTGAATGGCCACTTGATGCTGGCTCCAAGGTGAGTCAATCCTTATAGACCATAAAATGTTTACATTGTTTACATCTTGGCTCAAAAACCGTTTTTTTGGTCTCATTGGCTCATTTCCCTCTTGACAACTTTCTTCAAATCGTACATTAAGGTTGTGGTTACTTTGAGTGACAGATGGGTGGCGTCACCTGAGCTCCACCCACACTCCCTTAGATGGGACGTGGGCGGAGTCTCACACGACCTAGTCCTAGAGGGAGATGGAGGAGCCGTCTGTAACATGGAGGCTTTGTCGATCTTTATTTTCAGTCTATAGTCAAATCCTCTGACTCTCTAGTTAGAGATGACATCTAGTGGTGAAGCTGTGTATCACAGTGTCCGGGCATGTGGGAGAATATATCATCATGATTTCACAGAATTTTATTTTTTGGAAAACGATTAATATAAACCTGTTTGGTAGAAAATCAACAGAAACATAAGTTTAACGTGATCAAGATCAAGATCATCAACAGACCGAAGCTCTGTCTGATAAAAGTCACATTTTATTCAAACATCTTATTAATGATGTTAGAATGAAAACTGTGATGTTTGAATCCAGAGAATTCAATGTAACCACAAACTGGTGTGAAACAGAGAGAAAGAGTGAGACGTGTCACTTCCTGTCAGTCTGACGTTTCACAACAAAACACCAGAGACGTGCAAACCGGCACGTCCGTGTTATCAGCCTGGCCACAGGAAATCTACATGTCACAAAAATACTTCTCAGTATTGAGTTCTTGAAACTGGAAGAAAACTTTATCTGATTTGTTTTTGATATTAAATACAATTTAAAAGATGTCATTTAAATCGTATATCAATTTTTCCTGTGTAATGTTTTAAAACATTTAAGGAAAAGAAGATTTACAGACACACAGTTTTCAATGTGGTCTTCTAAACGTCCTCTCACCTGCGAGGTGGAAGTTTCTGTCCTTGAGGGTTTGTCCGTCTCGCCTCTTGCTGCTCACGCTTTCCCGTCTTCTGCAGATACATGGAGGGGAAATGTCCCGTCTCGTCTCCCTTTCTGTGCAGAGCAGCATCATTGAGTCAACATCAGGGTCAAACGTTCAGTTATAAACATTCAGAACATGTGGAAGATGTCAGAGAATTAAGACTGGTTATGAATAGAAACATGAGTCCTACCTGACGACCCACCAGCCGTCCAGCAGCTTGTGAATGACCGCGATGGTTTCACCGAGCTCCAGAGAGATCTCGTCCTCCTGCTCGGCCTTGTAGGCCTGGCTGGCGATGAACAGCTCGCCTGCAGGGACACACAACGCTGTCACACAAGGACAAACAGGTTGTGTAAGAATGAAAACAACAACCTGCCTTCGTAGTCTGGCTCCGCGTCCTCGGCCTCGTCCGGCTGGTCCAGAGGCTCCAGGTACGAGGCAGGAGCCCAACCCCGCTTAGTGTCACACTGACAGAACCACCAGCCTGAGGAGCAGAACCACCGACACTCAGGAAGTGGACTTGTCTCAGAGCTGAAGGTCAACACACAACCTCACACGCTTCCTCCTCCTAACCCAGAGGACAGTTACAATCAAACCTATTTCCTCATTGCTCTATCCTCTATTGTTTGTTTTTTTTAATTCACGTTTCTGTTGTTATGATTATTATCAGGATCAGAATGTAGGCAAGTAGGTTTACACCCATGTGGAATTTGCTCTGGTTATTGGGGCATACGATGAACATAGAACAGTAAAACATACAAACACAATAAATACAACACACATAAGAAAAGCAATAAAAAGAAACAATAAATATCTACTCACTATTTACTACTTATTTACTCACTTTTTCTAATATTTATACAAAGTAAATTTTTTTTAGACATAAACATATCTAAATAAAATATATATAATAGATAAAAGATGTAAAAAGTGAAATGCAAGACAGTGAACAGTGTCAGATTGCAATATGCAATGTAATGCAGTATCATATAATATAATATATAGTGTTAATTTAACACATCCTTGAAGTGTGGGGGCAGAAAAAAAGTCAGAGTCAGGTGGGGGTCCCGGGCCTTGTTGATATTATTATCAATATTATTATTATGATGATTACTATAGTGTTTTCCTCTTGTACTGAAGAACGTTTTTGAATTTGTCATTTTGTCTTTACAGTTTTAAGTTATCGACTTTCATCTTGAATCTAATCTGAGTTGATTGTGACGTGAAGAGAGTTGGAGACGATCTTTTCTCTTTTCTCACCGTTCTGGTTCTTGTCCACGATCTCCACCAAGTCGTCGGTTCGCAGCTCGATCTCGTACTTGGACGTCTTGGGGAAGTCGGCCACCACCCGGTAAGTGTCGAGGATGATGGGGCCGGAGATCTCTGAGGCAAAGAGGGGGGGGGGGGTTATGATCAATACTGCAGTCAGCCACCAGGGGCAGCAGAGGTGTTTGTGTCTCTTACCTGAAGCTTGTCCTCGAGCCAACTCTCTGGAAACCACAAACGTCTCGTTTCTCTTCTGCCTGTGGACGAATGAATGATCAATTCTCACATGCGTCACTCCATCGTGTGTGTGTGTGTGTGTGTGTGTGTGTCTATAGTTATGAGGCCAATATTGGTTCAATACCAATCTTAGTGAGGAAACTTTGTCTGGTCCTCACAAATTCAACGGCTGTTACAGGGTTAAGACTTGGTTTTAGAGTTAAATCAGGTTTAGTGTTAGGGTTGGCTAGGGCTAATGCTGTGTGTGTGTGTGTGTGTGTGCGTGTGTGTGTGTGTGTGTGTGAGTTACTGACGTGTTGGGTGCTGGTGGGTTCTCGTCCTCTGGTCGGACCTTGTAGAAGTTGCTGAGCAGTGTGCAGCGGGAGATGTGAGGCGGCAGGTTGATGAGTGACTGGCAGTAGTCGGACAAGGTGCTCTGTCTGGTTTCTGTCGACTTCTGAGAGTCCACCCAGCGCGGCGCTGAGGACACAAACACACAAACATCACATGGTCAACAGGGACCAGGGGAGAGGATATCATGTGACCTAGACTCAGGTTCCAGGTGGAGTCAGAGCCGAGAGAACGATTCATTAAAACATCACGGACGAGACAAACAGGACCGCTGATCATCATCATGACATCGTATGACAACAAAGCAACTGAATTAAAATAACAGAAGCTTATTTCAAATTTAACAAGTTTGGAATTTGTGCTCACAATATTTTTCTGCACAATTCACTCGATTTCTGAATTTGTTGAACTGAAAATTACAGATTAATGGTCAGAAAATGTGATTTGATGCATTCCATTCATTTGAAGGCTTTACACTTACAGAATTACTGATTAAATACTGAAATGTGGAGGAGATCAGTGAGTCCTCCACAGTTTGCTTTAAGTGCAGCAGCTCGACTTCTCACTGGAAAACGAAATGAGAAGTTAGGACGACGTTAAGATTTAAATGTGCTGCCAGCATTCATTTGATTCCTTCTCCCTCGAGCTCTGGGGTGCAGCTTCCTGAAGGTCCCGTCTGCAGTGGCTGTGTCTAGTCTCTGGATCAATTAACTCTGCATTTCAGAACCACTCATTGAAATCAGTGCTGAAGGCCAACTTCTTCTCCCTCTGCTCTCTCAGGTTGTTTACTGTTGCATCAGCGCAGCTTCTTCTTCTGCTTCCCGTTGCAATATATGTTTTGTAATTCAGATTTCATGAGGTGGAAATGTGGAAAGACTGAGTTCTGTTTTCATGAGAACCTGAACAGGAACAGAGAGTGCTCTGTCTTTTAACCGCTCAGACACCTGGTCGTCTTTGAAAGGGATCAATCACAGCAGCTCTTCTTTTCTCCGGTTGTATCTTCAGATCGGTTCGACTCAGTGATTTCAGTTTGTTCGTGTGTTTCGACAAACAGAGAAAAGAGAAGTTGTAAACAACCACAGGTGCTTCCTGAAAGAACAGGACCAGAGGGACTGAAACCCCTCCTGTGAATCTGCCAGCCGACCAATCACAGCTCGTCAGGCTGCATCGCCCCGACACGTCGTTAGAGGCTCGTTACATTCTGTGGATCTGACCTGCAGCTCAGGTCTGGAACCAGCTTCAGTCAGAACCACAAAGTAGAAGATGTGAGACTGTGACATCACGGTTAAAGAAGGTGAGGATTGTTTACATGGTAATTTAGGAATGATCCTGTCCCTCTTCTCGATTTGACCAGCCTCGATGGGAAACATCTCCTTCAGGGATTTCTGTGGCACACATCAACAGAACAACATCAGCACAGACTCAAACAGCTGTCATGTTAGTTTTCTTTCAGGCCTCTGGATTAGATCATGTGTAGGATCATGAATAATCAGAGTTTGTGTTCTGTGGTGCGCAGGAACCCACGTGTAAGGTGTGGATCTCCGGATACGTCCTGTAGATCACCTTCTCAGAGAGGTCGCTCCACTTCACCATCAGCAGGTAGACCTGCACAGGAACAACAACATCCAGGGTCAACGGAGCCAAACTGCTGGTTGTATTAAATATCTCAGATTAGACCTGGGCAATATAATAAAGATCAAATATACCAATATCAAGTTAATCACACATAATGTTTTACTGTTCAAGTGTTTGTCATTTCAACACAACTTTCCCAAATGTGACACAATCATTCTGGACTGATGGAGTAAACAAACTGCAGCGGATGGATGAGTGGAACTCACGTAGTGCACCGTGGGGAACTCTCTCTTCTCGAAGCCCAGCAGCTCCACATGTCTGATGTAGATCTTCTCCATGATGAGAGCGAGTGAGGAGCTGCAGTCCACAGGCTTATATACTCTGTGTGTGGGGCACTTCCTCTTTGTGTGTGTTTTTTAGACGAAGCACTTTGTGACCTGACACATTAACGATTGATCTGAATCACTTTGTTTAATCCATCTACAATCAGTTCCATCTGTAATTCATTTCAAGCAGTAAAGTATTTCACCATGAATAAAAACTACAAAGTATATTTTCTATAAACCGACGTCTGAAGCAGGAAACTGTGGATGTGAAAGTGAGAATTTCCCTCTGAGGTGTTTCCAAACAGGGGAATCACCGTCATGACCTCATCCAGTGTGTGTGTGTGTGTGAGTGTGTGTGTGTGTGTGTGTGTGTGCCCGTGTGTGTGTGTGCGTGTGCGTGCGCGTGAGTGTGTGTGTGTGTGAGTGTGATTGTGTGTGTGTGTTGCCAAACCCTGACCTTCAGTTCTTGTGGTCGTCATGCTGACATTCAGCTCTGTCCTGATAAAGCCTCATTTCCGATCCCCTGGTTAAAGGTCAGAGGTCAGAGATCAGATCCATGACCTTGATCACGATGCGGTGAGATGAAGACATCACAGCATCAGTTCCACATGTTCCATCAACACTCACTGTGTGAAGTAACACACAATAACACAACTACCTGCAGACTCTAAATTATTTCTCTTCCCTTTGATCTGGACAGTTTCCGTAGTGTAGTGGTTATCACGTTCGCCTCACACGCGAAAGGTCCCCGGTTCGAGACCGGGCGGAAACAACTTTATAATTTTTTCAATTCAGATACATTTATGTAAAGTAAACAACATGAAGGCGGCAAGTGTGAACTGGCTCAACGCTGCAAACAGCTACTGGACACCAGCATTGAGAGGCAGAAGTAGTAGGGCTGGATCATTACACTCCTGTGACCAATCCTGCATGAGACTGCGGTTAGGCCCGCCTTTCTCATTAGCATAAGGACACTGCAAATGAAAAGGAAATGTATCAGGGAAAAAATAAATGTTAAAATATATTTAAGACATTTCTTTTGACATTTCTTTTGGTATTAACATATTTATTTATTTATTTCTGTATTAATTTATTTATTTCCTTTTTTATTTATTTATTTATTTCTGTATTTATTTATACATTTATTTATTTATTTATTTTTACTTAAGTCATGTATGGTCCTCCATAGTGACCAGCAGCTGTTTACTGGTCCGTCCGCTACATGTCTCCGGACCCTCTGCGCTGTGTGTGTGTGTGGGGGGGGGGGGGGGGTCGTCAGCACCTCGAGTGGCTGTTTGGCTGTGAGCGTGACGTCACGACTCATGTTTGTACCCAGCACAAGTCCTATTTCATGACGTGTAACTTCAGCCTCGGGTTTAAAATCTACTTCCGCATCCGACAGCCTCACGCAGTTTCCGTAGTGTAGTGGTTATCACGTTCGCCTAACACGCGAAAGGTCCCCGGTTCGAGACCGGGCGGAAACAGGTTTTATTATTTTGCCTCAAACCTTTTAATAAATGTGGTTAAATTATCTTTATAGAATGTTTCTATGATTCTCTCACTGTATTGATGTGTAAACATTGATTTAAATTAAAGATATGAACATGTGCTTCAGTCTTAATCTTACAGATATTTTCTGTATTTGTGCGTTTTGTATAAAGACATATCGAAATAGATATATATATATATATATATAGACATAAGTATACTATATGAATATGAATATGATATCAATGGCTACATACCTGTTTCCATTAATTGTCTGACTCGTGAATCTTGATGAAAGCTCCGGCTGAATGTTCCATTATTGAGACTCAAGACTCATCTCCTCACTCGGATCCTTGGAGAAACAGAACTTCTTAATAAAACCAAGAAACACTTCATTCAGTTTCACTCCATGTTGCACTTTGTAGTTTGGCTTCATGAAGGAAACGGTCCTTGCTTGACTCCTGTGGTTCTGGGTTTGTTCCCTCGTGGTTGATGCTCTTATTGTGAAGCAACTCAATGAGATGTAGTGTAATGATCTAATTCTTCTGACAGGCTGTGAACACTGACTCCATCCAGCAGGTGAGAGAGGGAACTACACACACTCCACTAATGAGCTCCACCGTTCCTGTGTTGATCCTTCACAAGTCTTCATCTGTCTGTAGTGAGTCGACCTCAAACTGTCACTGTTCAGTGTGCAGAGCTTTTTAACACATTTAAGATGTCACCTTGATTTCTGGGAAGTTTTGATGGCCAATCTAGATGTTTCATAATCTCACAATCAATCAGTAAGTTTTAAAAACAATTGGCAAATTCATCTGTGAAGTTCACACGAGCTGCATCGATGAATCATGTCTGAGAAGCATCCGAAGCAGTTCAGCCCGAAGCAGCTGAGCTCAGATCCTCGTGCGGATCATTCACTTGTTTTTCATCAAAACGTAGAACTGAAGAAACAACACTTTTCATCTTCAAATTAATTTTCAAAGAAACAGAGACTCTCTGAATGTGAGACCTGGTCTGAGCTGGTTTCTTATTGTCATGAGAGTAACTGATAGAAGCCACCAGATGGCGCCAGAGTCCAGTTCTGCCTGTGACGTGAACTCCTACGTCCAGTGAACGACAGATGTTCTCCACAGCTGGATGGAAATCTAACGTGTCATTGTGGAGATAAGTGCTTTAAATGACCCGGACCATTTCAGATGTGAAATAAAACCACACACATCCAGATAACACAAATGTTTCAGCACCATGACACCTCTCAAGCTTCCTCCTGATCTGTAGTATGAGGCGCCTCGAGAACATAAGATGGTGTTATTGTAGAATCACACTTTAAATACTTCCAGTTCAGGTTTACCATAAAGCATATCATCAATATATAGTGATATGAGTAATTAAATTCAGTGCTTGCTTCATTAAACCAGATGTTCCAACGTTTGTGTTCCTGTGTTTAAAGTCTTTAAAAGCTTCCACAAAATAATTATTAAACAGATATACTATTAATACTGACGTGTACTTTGATATTTTAAGTTCAGGAGTTTAAGCTTATTAATTTCTACCTCAGTATTCTTACAGTATTGTAGTGTTTCTTCAGCAGAGTTGGAGATGGGAGATTATAGTCCGAGACGCCGTCAGTGTTTTCCTCCTGTAATGTCGTTTGTTCCTCTGTGATGGATCTGGTGTTTCCTCTCAGTTTATTGAGAAGCTTGAAGGAGGTCGTTCTCTCTTTCTCTCTCTCTCTCTCTCTCTCTCTCTCTCTCTTTCTCCCTCTCTCGCTCTCTCTCTCTCTGTCTCTCTGTCTCATTCTCTCTCTCTTTCTCTCACTTTCTCACTCGCTCATTTACTCACCCACTCAGTCAATTGCTCACTCTCTCACTCACTCTCTCAAACTCTCTCTCTCTCACTCACCCACAGACTTAGAAGCAAAATCACAGTTAATACCTGTTCCCTCTCTCACTCAGACTGGCAGAGTGAAGCCCCCGTTATCCCTCTTCACAATTGTTTGACACACACACACATACACACACACACACAAACACACACACACACACAGAATAACACACACACACACACGAGGAATAACACAATATCTTGAGTCCAGAATAAGTTCTACAGAGCTGCTACTGTAAATAAGTTTTGTTCTAATGGGGATATTCACTATAAAAATGTAGAGTATAAAGTATAAAGTGATTGAAAGGCACAAGTTAATGAGGCATTGAAGCCAAATTTAAATACAGATTAATGATAAATAACTGAAATCCTACAAAGATGTGCTTTAGAAAAACATAGTCTGTAAAACTCTGGTGCAGCAGATGTCCCTTTAAAAGAAGTGAAAACACGAGTCCATCTTTATTTACAGTCACTGAGCAGAACGAAGAGACGAAGCTGAGGTCGTAAAGATGTGACCTCATCTCACCTGTGGAGCAAAGTGAGGCGTCGAGTGCAAACGAGTGCTGAGGAGTTCTGTCCCTTCTATTGGAGTGATTGGACAAACCAACACAGAAAACTCCCCAGGCACCAACACACTGCTCATCTGCACTGACATATGGACACACACACACACACACCACACACACACGCTCACCCACACACACATACACACACACACTCACTCACACACACCACACACACACACACTCATCACCTCTCCAGCTCCCAACAGCTGTTCTCACACACATATCCCACTTATTTTCACCATGATTCATAATCTGCTCAGAGACTCACAGCAGAGCTTTGACATAATCCCGTGGGACCCACGTCTGTCACCGCAGCGCGTCCACGACTGAAAGAAGTTGATTCAAACGAGGCCGGAGCCGGCAGAGCTCACTGCTCCACACGCTCCTGCAGAGCATCAGGAAGTTCTACAGGCCTGACGAGTGTCTCTACATTCAAACTCCAGCTGACACGAGGTTTACAGTGAATCACCACTACTGTCACTCACCAGAGGCCAGATCCGCTCCCAGCAGGGGGTTTCAAACCGTGGTTAAACACGGACACAAGGGTCATAACTTCATAAGAACATGTAATGATAGAAACCATCTTTGTAAAACTCATTTCAAAGTGTACGTTCATATTTTAGAGTGGCGTGAGGCTTTTGATCTATACTGCAGCCAGCCACCAGGGGGCGATCAGGATATTGATCTCTACTTTAGGGAGCTATCTAAGTGGTAACCCACTGGATTGTGAGAGTCGTGGACATACACACAATGGGACAAAACGTGTCCCACTGGGTTTGTCCACACTTTGATTTGGACAAAGCTCAAGTTTCTACTCAGAACGTTACACCAGTGTCACGATTGGTTCCACTGCCCCCCCCCCCCCTCCCCCCCATGATTTCCAGTGGAACTGCTCCGATTGGTCAGGTCCAGATCAGTAAACTTTCAGAAGAAGACAAAATAAACCCAAAGATGGACAGAGGACTTCGGCCATCACGTATACGTATCTATCAGAAATGGGCTTTTACTGATGAGTTCAACAGTTGAAAGTAAAACATTTCCCTCTGACTTTTATTACAGTAGATTTATAAAGTCACATAAAGTATAAATATTCAAGAGAAGTTTGAATATTGAAGGTTCCTCCCAGTTCTTGAGTGAATGTCTCCTCCAGCTCTGTGGTCCAGAGTCACGGCAGAGTGGCTTGGCAGTAGAACCACAGAGGTTCTGTGAACAGGCCTCACACTGGTCCATGTGATCATCTGTGCTGACATGAGAGAAGTGTCAGCACAGCCCCCCCACATCGCTCACACAAACCACATCAGATGATCTCACAGAGGAAATGCAGTGAGAACCGAGAAGGTGAATGTTTTTCATCTCATGGTGCAACTCATTAAATCTGCCGTCATGTCCCCGGGCTGCTAGTTACTGTGGCTCCACTCGGTGGGCTGATGCTTTTCTGTTGTGATCTGAGCTGATCTGGAGCCGGACTCCAGGCGAACAGAGAAGAGAGGAAACAAGAAGACTTTCATCTCACAGCTGCAGCGTGGATCAGAGGCAGGAGAACGGTTTCATCTCATCGTAGACAGACGTGTAGCAGCTGTTTAGCCTAGCTTAGCACAAAGAGTGGGAGCAGGGGGAAACTGTTAGCCTCGAGCTATATGATTCACACGTAATTGTCACGTGTCAAAACAGAAATGTAAAAACGAGACGTTTGGAGCTACAGTGATTGGTCAGAGTGTTTGGACCAGTTTGACTCACTGGGAGATGAGTCTGTAGCCAATTAGAGAAGAGGGAGTACCAGGAAGCAGTTGTCATGGAGACAGCATTGTGTTTATGAATGAGTATTTCATATTGATCATTATGAGATCTCACTTCCTGATTTCAAACTTCCTCCTGTTATGTAAATCTTCTTGTCTTGTGGAGGCGTCTGATAAAAGCTCGGAGGCTTAACTCCTTTCCTCCTACTTCTGTTCTCAGCTCCTTTGCTTTCCTCTCCTCTTTCCTCGTTTCCTTTCCATCTCTTTCTTTTCCCCTCCTCTCTTCTCCATCGTTTCTTTCAGACATGACTGAAGTCGGGTGTGATGTACGATGTGTCGCAGTCAGCTGCTTCCCGACACTTCTCCTGCAGCCTCCTGTAAAATAACTGTAAAATGTCTACCTAGGATTATTCCACTGAGTCTGTCGTGAATCTGGTTCATGAACAAATCTAGAAAACCCTAACCCCCCCCCCCCCTTTTCTTTTGTGTCTTATTCATTCACAAATTAATATTTTAGTGTTGTGGCGACATAAGATTTTTAATTTTCAGACCCTGACGTAAAACAGTTGAGTTAATGTTCTTCTCAATTCAATTATTCAGGTCTGAATTCAAAGTTAAAGGTATTTGTGCGTCTGTGTGTGTCTGCAGATGATTGGATGGTGGTAATTGATGCAGATGGTGAATGTGTTGTGGGAACAAAAACACACCACAACACACACTGGGGAACAGAGAGAGAGAGCGGGCGAGCGAGGCTGGGGAATAAACCCGATGGAAAGTTGTTCCCTGTGGACGTGAAAAGAAAAACTCTTCTGTTTGTCCTCGTCTGAAGCGTGAGATATTTCAACATGTGTCGTCACAAAGACGCCAACCAACACATATTATTATGTTTAATAAATAAACAGACTAAATAATAAATAGTGTATCAATGGAAATAAATGAAACTGAGTGTGTGATATTAATGTGGATTTACTTTGTGTTGATTTAACTGTTGGTTTGATCTAACACTGAACATTCTCAAAGTCACCATATTGTTCATGTAAGACACAAACACACACATACACACATACACACCACCTGTCTCTGATTCCTAAAATCTTAATCTGTCCGAGGAGTCTTGAGTCACAGCTAAATCTCCGACAGGCGGCTTCAATGTGTGTGTGTGTGTTTTCCTGGGTTTGTTGTATTCACTGGTAAAGAGCTTAGTGAGCATGAAGCAGCTGGACAGTCCTGATAACTGACCCAGAACCTGACACACACACACACACACACACACACACACACACACACACACACACACACACACACACACAGATTTAGAGAATACGTTATATGTTAACACAAACATCAGATGTACTGTGGAGCACTGCAGAGTACTGTGGAGTACTGTAGTACTGTGGAGTACTGCTGAGTACTGTGGAGTACTGTAGTACTGCAGAGTCCTGAAGTACTGTGGAGTACTGTGGAGTACTGTGGAGTACTGTGGAGTACTGTAGTACTGTGGAGTACTGTGGAGTACTGTGGAGTACTGTAGTACTGTAGAGTACTGTGGAGAGCTGTGGAGTACTGTGCCAAATGAAGCTCTTCTTTCATGTCCTACACCTGAAGACACGCCCACATCAGACACCGTCAACTAACCAATCAGAGTCAAGTACAGGTAGACCCCACCCACAGGTGATGACGACAGAATGTACGTTTGTCAGACAGATTCTTTAGTCCATGAATTACAAAATGGAACCAGAACTAACAGATCAGATGAAACTGGAACAAACATGAAGCTTCAGAGTCTCATAGGAACCAGGAGATGAACTCCATCTTCATGGAGACGAGTGCAGGAAACAACACGTGAGACGGACAGGAAATAAGATGCTGTTAACAGGAGAACACACACATGTTCTCCTCCTCCTTATTCCTGAAAGTCGTTCTTTTATTGTCGTTCTTGGTTTTCTCCGTTCCTTCCTCCACAGTCGCTCTTCTGCCAAAAGCAACAGGACGAATTAACAGTCGACCTTAATCCAGACGGACGTGAGCCGGTGGATCCTGTCGTCTGCAGGTTAGCTGAAGGCTAATCAGTAAATTCAAACTGACTGCCAGGAGGAGAGAGAGAGAGAGAGGGAGAGAGAGAGAGAGAGAGAGAGAGAGAGAGAGAGAGAGAGAGAGAGAGAGAGAGAGAGAGAGATAGAGAGAGAGATGGAGGGAGGGAGAGAGAGAGAGAGAGAGAGAGAGAGAGAGAGAGAGAGAGAGAGAGAGAGAGAGAGAGAGAGAGACAGAGAGAGGGAGAGAATTTATTTCAGCCATCTTGTTTTCAACAGATATATAAACTATAAAAACACTGTTTATTTAACTAGAACAGAAGTCTTCAACAGGGGGTCCGCGACCCCTAGATAAGTTGTGTGCTACCCATCAGGGTCCAACATCTCACTAATGTGGGAGTATGTGTGACGTCCACAGATGGCTTGAGGATTCACTGTCTCTTCTACATGTATGTTTAAAAACATGAATCTGTGAATTACTTTAATAGCTCAGTGGTGTATGCAAGATGTATGTTTATAAATGGCAGTGGCATGGCCACCCTGTACCTTGCACATGTTTTAATTAAAAACATGAACATATGAACCTGTGTAATATTTGAATAGTTTAGTATTGAATGCACAATAACAGGGTAGCTATGTTTATACATGGCACCAGGCCCAGTTTAATATAAAACACAATTTTATAGAATATATATAGTAGTGGGTCCCTGCTCCATCTCTCCAGCAGTTTGGGGTCCTTGGCCTGAAAAACGTTGAAGACCCTGCTTTAGATGATCATCGTTTAGACATCAGAAGCTGTGGGACAAGGTTCATGTCTTTACTGTTTCCAGTCTGAGGAAAATGTTCCAGTTTTTAATCTTCACTCTCCTTCTTGAGAGCTCTTTCCAGACCTGAGCTGGAGCCCGGACGTTTCCCTGAAATGTTCCAGAGGAGCTGAATATGGATCTTCTCCTGCAGCCTGCTAGTAAAACATCTGTCTCATGTCAGAGTCCGAGTGTAAACAAGCAAACAGTTGTTCAGTTCTGAGAAACGAGGCAAATCTTCAGTGCCTCTGTTTGTGATTCAAATCGTATGCTCTTCTCGTAAAAATAAAGCAAACAGCTCCTCAGCTCTTGCCTCCGCTGGGAAGCATCATGTCAGACAGGTCATGGTCCTCCAAGAGGCGGTGGAAGCATCTGGAGATGCTTGAAGATGAAACTCGTCTCATCCCCCTCAAAGGCTTCTTCTGACTTATGCTCAAATTCTTCTCTTCGCCCACTTCCAAAATTTGAGGAAATGGATAAATCTTTTCCACCATGTTTTCTTCTTTTTTTTCTCAGTTTTTACCTCAACTGAGACCTCTGATTCCTCAAGTGAGACCTCCGATTCCTCTCCTGAGTCCTCTGAATCCTCTCCTGAGTCCTCTGATTCCTCAAGTGAGACCTCCGATTCCTGTTCTGAGTCCTCTGAATCCTCTCCTGAGTCCTCTGAATCCTCTCCTGAGTCCTCTGATTCCTCAAGTGAGACCTCCGATTCCTGTTCTGAGTCCTCTGAATCCTCTCCTGAGTCCTCTGATTCCTCTCCTGAGTCCTCTGATTCCTCAAGTGAGACCTCCGATTCCTCTTCTGAGACCTCTGAATCCTCTCCTGAATCCTCTGATTCCTCATCCGAGACCTCTGATTCCTCATCTGAGACCTCAACCTCTCCTGAGTCCTCTGATTCCTCAAGTGAGACCTCTGATTCCTGTTCTGAGTCCTCTGAATCCTCTCCTGAGTCCTCTGATTCCTCTCCTGAGTCCTCTGATTCCTCAAGTGAGACCTCCGATTCCTCTTCTGAGACCTCTGAATCCTCTCCTGAGTCCTCTGATTCCTCTCCTGAGTCCTCTGATTCCTCAAGTGAGACCTCTGATTCCTGTTCTGAGTCCTCTGATTCCTCAAGTGAGACCTCCGATTCCTCATCCGAGACCTCTGATTCCTCTCCTGAGACCTCTGAGTCATCAACCGACAAATCAGTGCTCTCTGAGTCCTCATGATCTGAGACCTTTTCCTGGTCAAAGTCCAGTGGGTGGGTCTTGGTGGGCGGAGAAGGAAAGGAGGCTGATTGCTTCAGCTGGTTGTTGCGATCCTCTAACTCTGTGATCTTTGTGTGGAGACACAGAATTGTTTGGTCCTTCTCCTCAATAATTTCCTTCTGTTGAGACACTACCATCTGTAAAATCTCTGCCTTCCCTTTAAATTGGGTTCCCTCCAACATCTTTTGAATGCAGGGAATATATTTGTAGCCGATGACAAACGGTTGAAGTAATATCTTCAGCGCATCCTTCTCTGATTTTTCTTCTTTGTACTTTGCCTCCATACGGTGAAGGTCCTGCTGAAGCTTTTTAATAAGAGTGGGCATGTCTACACCAAGGGAGCTCCCCCCCTTAATGGTGGACACCAGACCTCTGCTTTGGAATAGATAGTCCTGGGTGGTTCTTGGTTGCCTGTTCCATGTTGCCATCTTGCTTGAGAATAGAAGCTCTTCTTCTTGTTTGCAATGGTTAGCAAGTGAATGAAGTGCTGTACCATCACATGCAGTACACATGTTGACTTCCTGATCATAGGAGAGTGCACTCCAAATAAAGGATTCCAAAGATCATAGGAGTCTGCATTGATCTCTCTCTCTCTGACCCTCTCTCTCTCTCTCTCTCTCTCTATCACTCCCTCTCTCTTGGTAGTTCGCCGTTCTTTAACAGAGACGAACAGTTTTAGTCAAAGTGTTTGTTTCAAAGTCGAATCTCTCAGTGATTATTCATCTGTTGCCGCCAGTTTAGATCAAAGGCTTTTAACAAAGGTGTGTGTGTGTGTGTGTGTGCCTGTGCCACCCCCCCTCTTTCTTTCATTGTGGGGCAGTGACCTGTAAAAAAAAAAGAGTAGAAATGCTGAAAAATTTGATATAGTTTTGTAAATGTGGGTTATTTCTTTATCTCCTTAAAGGAGGAATGATGTGGACGATCCGGACATCACACCACCACAGCCCACCTTCTGCCCCGCCCAGTCACCAGGACCCCAGCTGGTACGCTCAGCTACCTACACGGCCCTGCAGCTGTTTCAACTCTACTTCACCAGCTCCGTTTTACAGACAATAATTCAAAACACGAATGAGTTTGGCTCGACAGCCAACAGCCGGTGGACTGATGTGACAATGGAGGACATGTTTTCATACATGTCCTTGGTTATTTACATGGGTGTAGTGAAATGCTCTGCACATGCAGATTATTGGCGACAGGATCAACTGTACAACTTGCCGTTCCCCAGACAGGTGATGAGCTGCAGGAAGTTCCTCCGGATCACCAGGGCACTTCACCTCAGCAGCTTGAAGGAGGACGCTGCTAACGAGAAGAAGAGAGGCACAGCCGCCTACGATCGACTCAGCAAAATAAAACCACTCTACGAGGAGATGAGGGAAGCCTGCAAAAGGAACTACCAGCCGAGGCAAGACATTGCCATCGATGAGCGAATGGTTTCCTCCAAAGCCAGCACTGGACTCCCATCGAAGAAGGGCTACAGGCTGTTCGTCCTGGCGGACTCAACGAGCGGTTACACGTGGGACTTCTTTGTCTACGAGGGAAAGCTGCAGGGAAATAGTGGCAACGGGGTCACTTACGATTGTGTGATGGCGTTCCTCGACCCACGGCTGCGGGGCTCGGGCTACAAGCTCTTTGTGGACAATTTTTATACCAGTCCCGCCCTTTTCCTTGACCTCCTTGAGATGAAGGTGTGGGCGTGCGGAACCATCCGCAAGAACAGACATGGTGTCCCAGAAACCGATGTCCACGTTCTGGACTCAAAATCTCCCCTTGGCAGTATTCGCTGGATCCGGAGGGACTCTGTCCTCTTTGTCCAGTGGCGAGACACGAAGGACTTCTTCATGTGCTCGACCATCCACACGGCCCATTCGGAGGAGACAGTCCAGAGGAAAGTCCAAGGTGCTGATGGGCGGCGGGCAGTGAAGGACATCCCAGTCCCACCAGCAGTGAACGAGTACAACGGGTACATAAGATATATATTCAATTATGTTTCATGCCTTTTGAAATGTAATCATTTGTGTGCATGATATGTTTATGTTTTGGTGTATTTTTCTCACTGTTGTGTGTTTCTGTCCATCCAGGTGTATGGGTAGAGTGCACGTCTCTGACGGCCAGATGGGATTATACAAGGTCCTCCACAAGACCACCAAGTGGTACATGAAGTTCTTCTACTATTTCATGGACATCGGGATTGTGAATGCCTTTCTCCTCCACAAGGACCTGGCGAAGAGCCGAGGAGCCACACCTCTGAGCCAGAAGGTCTTCAGGGAGACCCTCATCGAGGAGCTGGCAGAGGCGGGGTCTCCCTCCACACCCACACGTGTACCACCTCCTGCTCCAGTCTCAGTACATCACAGGCCGGTGTATATCACTGGGCACAGCACCAATGGTCGGCTGGCTTGCAGGAAGTGCCACGCAAAGACGCCGGTGAAGTGCCGCTCCTGCAACGTGCCGTTGTGTCTTCTCCCCCATCGTGACTGCTACAACGAGTGGCATGAGGCCCAAAACCTGTAAACTGATTATATGTGTAAATGTAAATAGTTTGTCGTGCTTTCAATTTACTGTGGCTTTGCCTTGGATAGCCGTTTTACAGTTTAAATTAAGTTGTGTTGTCAGTTTGTGTTAATGTTGTCAGCAGACACATAAAGTTGTGAATGCACTTTTTCTCTTGTTAAAGTTACTCCCTGCTCCTCTGCTTTGTGACATCAAAAGTGATAACATGATGTCACCTCCACCTCCATCACTTAACCGGCGTCTTTAAAAAGCCGTGGTCCCGTCTCCGCCTGACCCGCGGTGCCGAGGAGGCGCCGACACACTAATGCTCCAGATCGACACTGAACACGTTCTGTGTTCAACAGGGAGGACGGGGAACTTTCTATTTGTCTGAACTTTCTTTGTCAGGATGTTTTTTAAACCACTGAGCGGAACTCGGGTCGTCTGACGGACTAGGAGAACTTTATATTAATTTAGTGTAAATAAGTGTTATGAGAGAAAATGTAATGCTGCAAAACCTTAGTCACATGTATGTGGCTACACAGTCTATTAGCCAATGAGGGAAGAGGATTTCAAATGTTCATGTAACTGATTTATTCAAATCATGAAACCAAACAGATTCTTCACATTTAGAATTGAGATGAATTTTGTTGATTATTTTTCTGTATAGTTTTCCTGTTTCAGTTTAAAATGACTAAAAAACATTTAAACTTGTTTTCCCAGAATCAGTCATTATTTTCTTTTGTATCATTTTCTCCATTATTCTCACACACACACACACACACACACACACAACCCTAAAGGACGATCTCCAGGTGCGGGACCAGTTTGCTCCTGAGAGGGCCTGTTTTAGTTTTCCTCCTTCACTCTCCACACTACTTTATTATGAAATCCATCATGTCTTTTCCTGGTTGTGTGTGTGTGTGTGTGTGTGTGTGGGGGGGGGGGGGTTGTTGATCTTAATACCTGAAGAAACAGGGATCCACGAATAAACCCTCGTCCCTTTAACTGCTAAGAATACATCTGACAAAGATGGACACACACACTACAGTGCAGGTCTGAAAACCGTGTATGTGCTTTTAATTTCAAACACTTTCACCCAGCATGCAAAGCTTCTCATTCTGGTCCCCACACCTTTCCAAGCGTACACTTGGGGTATTGAACCCTCTGATGTCGGCTCAGCCTGTTTCCTCTGCAGCCCGGTTGCTCCAGCAGGGGGTCGACCTGCCGGAGCTCCACAGGAAGCTGGGAAGTGTCTATGAAGAGATTTCACCTACAAAAAAACCCTCATTAGCTAAATGATCCTGAGGATATCATCTCCGACCACAGACACAGGTAGAGTCGTTGAAGAAGAATGACACAGGAAGGATCTTCACATGAGAGGAACTCCCAGACAGACAAAGTGAGTCAGGAGATAAACTCAGAGTCTGGACAGGGAGAGAAAGAGGAAGTAGAACACAGGCCACATCCATTGAGAGAGATCCTCTCTAACACACCAACAGAATGTCCTTTAGATCAGAGGTCTTCAACAGGGGGTCCGTGACCCCTAGGGGGTCCGCGGAGGTACTGCAGGGGGGTCGCAAAATGTTTGGTTGATTAGACAAATTGATATATTTTTTATAATTTTTTATTTATTTTCTGACAAATTTCCCCCCCCACAAATTTAAATGTCTTTAAATACACATTAACATGCATCCTACATATTGAGAGGCTGATTTGACCCTCTGCCTTTTGTGTGAAACCACTCAGGGTCCGACATCTCACTAATGTTGGAGTATGTGTGCCACAGATGGCTTGAGGATTCATTGTCTCTTCTACATGTATGTTTAAAATAAAACATGAATATATGAACCTGTGTTATATTTGAATAGTTTAGTATTGAATGCACAATAACAGGGTAGCTATGTTTATATATGGCACTAGGACCAGTTTAATATAAAACACACTTTTATACAATATATATAGTAGTGGGTCCTTGGCCTGAAAAACGTTGAAGACCCCTGAACTAGAATATTTCTACCGAAAGTAAACAATTGATTAAAATGACGGATCACTGATGGACCGACTTCAAATTAGAATTTGAGCTCTGATACCACAGTGTGATTGAGAGCTGGTACCATCCAATAGGTGTAGGTGACGGGTGCAGGTGTGTGTGTACTTTCCTCCAGCTCCAAGTCAGGCTCCACCCCCAGCCAAAACCAAGATGGCGGTGAACATGATGTGACCTCAAGACGATACTTTCACTTTCACTCCAGAACCCGTGTCCATCAGGTCTCACTGTCCTGGCTGTAAGGGTCAAAGGTCGTTTCCAGGATGTTGTTTGTTCTTCAGTCGTCACAATCTAAGATAGATCTTCTTTTTTCTTTTCTTTTTAACCCTAGTTGTTCTGTGTTTTGCCTTGTAATGATCAGTGACTGGAGGTCAGAGGTCTTCCCGCTTATTAATTCACAGCCGCAGGGCCGCAGGCTGTTAGAGGAGGTTCATGAAACAGGAAGTGATGGATGGAAAAAACAGAACACGTATGACCGCAGGGAAGAAAGGATGGATGAAATAAAAACATGATGAAATACAGAGAGGGAAAAGGAAGATTCAGTCCAACTGTACTCGCTTCATTAAACCAGATGATCTAAACTCACAACCTGAGGCCAGAGAGGTACGTGTGTGTGTGTGTGTGTGTGTGTGTGTGTGTGTGTGTGTGTGTGTGTGATCCTCTGTACAGACGTGACACGACCAATTCATATCTCACATTGTTAAAGACAGAGATAAAATAAACCTTTGTCCAGATCCACACAAAACTTAACGAGTTCTCTTTGGTCCACGTTTCCTTCTCACACCAAGGTCTCTGGAAATCTGTTCAGTGCATTTTGCGTAATCTTTCTGCCAATCAAACTGAAGAAGGGTGTGTCTGTGTGTGTGTGTGGGGGGGGGGGGGGGGCTTTGACTCATCAGGTGGACAGAAAAGACTCCAGATGAATTGTTGTGTAGCTCTGCTGGGTGCGAACATAGGCAACTGATAAACTATCAATTCAAGCTGGTTGAAGATGTTGAACTTTGCTTCTTGGAGTTTTGTTTTGCTGATATTCATCTTTTCAGGAAGTAAATGAGGACACGACAGCAGCCGCGTAAAGATTTATCTAAGGAGACTGTTGCACAAGCATAAAATGTGAAGTTCATGTGGTGCAGCCCTGCAGGCGGAGTTATTGGGGGAGGGGGGGGAGTTAGTTTTCATCAGTGTGATTTAAGAACACAGAAATCCGGACGTCAAACCATGTGACCTAGATTCAAGATAAGGTTTCCCTTCTTCCAGCCGATACTTGTCCGTGTTCGAGGCCACAGATTCAAACAGGAGCATTTAGCAGGAAGTGGTTTATCCACTTCCTGCTTTAGGATCAGGTCTCACAGTGCTGCCTAATGGAGCGTTGGAGCCAGACGGACAGACTGGACACATGAGCAGAGACTTGTGGGTAATTTGGCGTGATGATGCAGTGTCTGAGACCACTTTTCTTTTACCCTTCTGACTCTGACTCTGTCTCTACCACAATGAACAGATGAATCGATGGACAAAGAAAGCTGGAAGACAGATGGATGATAAATAACTGGATTACACAATAAATTGATGGACGGCTGAATGATGGATGGATGATTGTTGAGTGAACAGCTGGATGGATGAAGGTCTGAATAGATGGATGGAAAGATGCCTATTGAATGAATGAATGAAGAACTTCAAAGATCCAAGGAAAGCAGGATTGATAAACAAACGGACCAGTTGACCTGAGGGACCAGTTGATGGACGGATGGACCAGTTGACGTGATGGACCAGTTGAGGGACGGATGGACCAGTTGACCTGAGGGACCAGTTGATGGACGGATGGACCAGTTGACGTGATGGACCAGTTGAGGGACGGATGGACCAGTTGACCTGAGAGACCAGTTGACGTGATGGACCAGTTGACCTGAGGGACCAGTTGATGTGATGGACCAGTTGACATGATGGACCAGTTGACCTGAGGGACCAGTTGAGGGATGGATGGACCAGTTGACGTGATGGACCAGTTGATGGACGGATGGACCAGTTGACCTGAGGGACCAGTTGATGGATGGATGGACCAGTTGACCTGAGGGACCAGTTGAGGGACGGATGGACCAGTTGACGTGGTGGACCAGTTGTGTCCCTCTCACTGGTCCCTGTAGCGTCCTGCTGTAGAGGAACCAGAGAAAAGTCCTGAGAGGTTTCTTTGAATATTTCACCTCAAGAAAAAACTAAAACTCACAAATTGTCTCCAGACTCGTGTAAAGTGCTGAAAAGTATCAATAGAAAGTAAAGGGATGTAAGTGAAGTGGACACGTGTTCACAAGTATGTGTGAGTGTGTGTAAGAACAAAGAAGAAAACACACAGAGAGCTTGTTGTGTTGTGATTATTCTTTCTGGCTTCAGGCTCATTTTAATGTGTCTTGGATTTTATTCTTTAAACAGAGGCCAAGAGAAATCAGTTCTGTTGATTAAACAGCTCACTGTGCGTTTCATCATGTTCCCACAGACTCTGGCTCCTGGTTCCTCACTCTGCCGCCTTCTGGAGACCTCACATGCTGAGGTCGCTGTTTCCTCTGGTGCAGCAGATTTACAAGAGCTGGTGAATTTCAAAGTGGGTTCACAAGGCGCCTGTTGGGCCTCCACGTGTTTCACTCACTCTGGTTTTTGTTGTGAAGGACGGACGTGTCCACATCTTCTGTTGACTTCAGGTTCGATCAGGATCAGCTGCTTCAGCGGCCGAGACGAATGTAAGAGCTGCCACACAAACAGGAAGTGATGGAAGAACTGAGTGCAGTGGGTCAGGGCTGTTGTTGCTCTAAGTAGCTCTGCCTCTTTTGTAATGTTGTCACTTCTGGACCTCATGCACATGATCCATGTGCATGAGGTCCATGGGTTCGGCCTCATTGGGGAACCAGCAGCTGAGGGAGGGGCCTGTTTGTGTGTGTGTGAGTGTTGTCTATTGATTTGTTTCTTATGTGTATGTATTCATATGTATATTTGTGTTAGGACCATTGTTAACAAGATGGTTCAACTCAGACACCACACAGACAGACACTTTATAGACCCTGAGGGAAATGTAGGAATAATCAATAATAACATAACCAGTTTATAACTAACCAGCTAACCTGATCTTACCCAGGTGAAAGTCAGACCTCCGTCTCTGAGCTGTGTCTTTAGTTAGTGCAGTTTCCAGGAATCTATACTGAGGAACTAAAGACGTCTCAAATGAAGGTCAACGCCTCCAGGTCAGAACGAGAGGAGACATGTGGTTGGTGGTCGTCCAGCAGTGACCTCCCGTCACCATGTGGGGGCGCCGGCGTGCACACACGTCTCACAGCTGATGTAATACAAGTTTCCTGCGAAGCTCCTTTTGATTTTGATTCAGTTACTTCAAAGAGAAAAGTTCTTCAAGAAGAGAGAGAGAGAGAGAACCACCTGCAGGGCTGTGTGTGTGTGTGTGTGTGTGTGTGTGTGTGTGTGTGTGTGTGTGTGTGTGTGTGTGTCTGTGGGTATGGGTGTGTGTGAAACTTCACTCCTCATCTCTGACATTTCCAGGTCACTCAGTTATGGCTTCTCTCGCCCTCTCACGGAGGAGAGAGAGAGGGAAATATATTCAACTCAACACTCATTTTCTTTGACTTTGTCTAAACCCACTGAGACTTTTGTGCAACACTTTAATCCACACTCCTACACAACTTTCACTGTGTCACTCATTAGGAACTCCTGCAGTCCACTCGCTCACTGGGAAGATTCCACACATTGTCCTGCTGGTTCCTCTCATGGACTCACTCTGACATGTTACACACATGTTACCAGGAGGCTGCAGGAGAAGATCCAGAACATGTGGTTTGTGTTCTGGAACAGCCCTGAATGCAGTTCAGGGCTGAAGGCAGATTCACAGTCATGATAGAAAACACTGCTGCACCGATGATGAGTTTTGCCAAGATTTAAAATTAAAGAAATATAAAATTAATTCAGAGTAAACGTAGAAGCTTTACCCAGAGCCTGAGACAATAAAACACACTCCTGTTGAGTGGTGAAAAGGAAGTAGATTGTGTATATATACACGTAGCATTATAACACACACAGTCACGCAGACACACACACAAACACACTTGTATATAACAAAGCTGCATATGTTGCAGGAGTTGAATTCACAGTTTGTTGTGTTTAAAGCTGAGATGCTGAAATCAGCTAAAACATTTAGCTGTGGAAGAAATTCTACTTCGGTTTACAGCTGCTTTCATTGCACAGACACACACACACACACACACACACACACACACACACACACACTCAGGTGACAGGTGAACTGTCAGGATGATGGGACGAGCCCGTTTCACTTTCTGCAGCAGCAGAGTCGAGCAGTCGGATTAAAACTTGAGATGCTGATGAAATATTCAGTTCACTGCTTGTTAAATACACTCACAGCATTTTAGCACAAACCAAATTACACTACATATTTCAGTCCATGTTCCAGCCTCCATGTGCAGTCCTGAGTTTCAAGTAGTTATCAATTAAATATAATTTCGTGGGTCAAATAAAAAAACAAGAAAATTCAGCTCCCCCCAAAAACACTTTCCACACTTTGGTTGAGATTTAATTACTGAGGGACTCATTTTCACCGTGGTTGGATTTCATGTTGCTCAAAAAGTTTCCATTAATTCATTTCAGGATGATATTGAATATAATTAAATTCTAAAGGAATACTTCTAGTATAATATGTTTATACATATATGGATTTGGTCTGAGTGTGAGTTCAGAGGACAAACTGTGAATCTGATTTTTGTGAATTCTTAACGACGTCAATCGCAGCTGGAGAAGAGGTGAGAAAAGAAAGTTCTGCTTCTGCATCAAACACGGAGAATACAGAAGCAATAAGCAGTGATGTGTTTATGATTGTGAATCACAGTCTTTCTTATAAATACATGTAGATGGTTGTTGTTGTCTGGTTGTGTTAACAACAGTAATCTGAACTGGAGGACATCTGGGACACTAGGGGGCGTCTTCATCAGAACAACAACAGAGACTCAACATTTCTGATGGATTGTTAATTGAACAGCTGCTAATGCTAATGTTGGCTATGCGGTAAGAGCTAACCGTATGGACGGCCTCTTTAACCAAACTCTACCAGCCCGGTGGCCGGTGAGAGAACTGTCACGTGATCGCTTCCTGTCCGTGACCTACTTACTGATAAAGTTCGGAGTGAAACTGTTAACGACGTGGGCGACTTCTTTCACAGCAGCTTTACCAGGTGGATAATTAAAGCAGTAAATCCATTAGCACAAACATGTACAGTAAGCAAAGCAGCTGGAATGAACTCACTCACACACACACTCACACACACACACACACACACACACACACACTCACAGGCCTTTATGATTACAGCTGAATATTGGTCTCACAGGAGCAACAGCAGCAGTTTGTTTTATTAACACACAGATGATCGTCTATTAAAAAGCTGTGAGAGGAGCTTCGTCCGGCTCCTCTTCATCAACATCTTCATCCACTCACGTCCTGTGTTTCACTGTTTCTTTAACTTTTGTGCTATTTAAAGTTTTTTGTGAACTTATAGTTCTGCTGAGTTGAACTGTTGAAGGAGTTCCTCTCCGTACACTCGTCAGTGATCCGATCACTGACAGGTTCCTGTTTCACTTTTCAAATCGTAAACATCCAGCCGTTGTTAAAGGTTTTATCTTTACGACGATTGACAGATGATTGACGTCTGGTTTAGGGAACCAGGGATTCTTCAGGTCCTGTCGTTGAGTCAGGTCGTCCTGGTATATCAGAGAGGACACGTCTCAGGCAGCTAGGTCACGTGACCTGACGTTGTGTTTTCTATTCACGATGAAACACACAGAAGATTTAAACCTGCTTCATTACACAAACAACATTCCTATTTTTTTTCTATTGTGTATTTGAGGTAAATAATGAATCATCGTCCCAGAGGCTCCGTGAATCTTTAAACAGGATGTTATTTATTCATTTCTCTGATCAATAAACCATAACAGGTTCATATGAATCAAACTGGACGCTTGTTCACAGCAGAGGCGGGAAATCAGGAGTGATGGGACGCACACACACACACACACACACACACACACACACACACACACACACACACACACACCCACACACAGTTCACAAGTTTATGAAAGTGTGCGCTTGTGCTTTAATAATTTAGAGTTGGGGTAAAAGCTGGCACAAGGTTTTTTACAGAAAAGTTAACAAACCACAGTTAGATGCGTGCACACACGCACACACACACACACACACACACACACACAAACACACACACACACACACACACACCATGAATGCAAGTACATATGTAGAGTTGAATGATTTATGTCCACATTAATCACAAGAAAGCAAACTCTGCCTCCAACATTATAAAAACACTCATAAATAAATTGGTCTGCACACACGGCTTAACTGCACACCTTTACACACACACAAATGCACACACAGAGACACACACACACGCTCCCAGCTGCGTCTGGTCTTTTGTGTATTTGAGTTGCTGCATGTTTTTTCTCTGCATGATAAATGGCCGACGCAGCCGGCGCTCGTATCATATCCGAACCTCGTCGCTCGTGATCCGGCTGATTCCTGTGTTTTCTCCTCCAACACACGTGACACGCACTCCACACGGCTGAAGCATGTTGTTCTTCCAACACGAGTCTGCACAGAAACACGCTCTCAACACTAATCTTTACAATATTCCCTGAGAGTAGATCCAGCTCATTTTCAGTTGAGCTGAAGCTTCGTTCAATCCGACAGAACTTTGCTTTAAATCTCAGAGGAATCAAAGTTTATAAGATTTGAGTTTTGAGTTAAATCTGTGAAACCAGTTTCCAGTTGATGAGGTTTGAAACACGTTGCTTCTCTGATGGAGTTAGAATCATTTTCAGAAACGTTTCCTGGAAAAAAACAACTTTGATGGGAAACATAACTTGAACCCAAAGTCTTCTTTATTCATTATTCATTTGTTATTGAAAACTGTTTATCTCACACAAACTTAACTCTAATCTTAATGAGGATGTTTTTAAACTCTGTGAGACAAATTGTGATTAGTGAATATGATACAAATTAAATATGATTGATTAAGCATGTTTGTATGAGCTGGATTTTCAGTTAAAAGTACAACAATTATGATTAATTAAAAAGGTACAGCACTATGTA
Source organism: Platichthys flesus (assembly GCF_949316205.1). Taxonomy (NCBI): domain Eukaryota; kingdom Metazoa; phylum Chordata; class Actinopteri; order Pleuronectiformes; family Pleuronectidae; genus Platichthys; species Platichthys flesus. The sequence goes on along the minus strand of NC_084959.1, from coordinate 905,652 downwards.
TTGAAAGCTTACGCACTTTGTTAAAGCTGATTCTAAATTCAATATTTCAGTCTAATATTTATAATAAACGTAATGTTGACAGTGTGTGCAATTTAATAGTAATAGTCACATATAATACAAGTGAAATGTTCCTGATCAGTTTGGTTTTATTTTGTTATTTGATGATATAAAAACGAGACTTAGTGATTGACAGCTGGATTGGTCAGACCAGTGTGTGGGCGGGACCTGGATTTCACGACTCGGCTCCACATCACTGCTGCGAATTACATCTTCACCACCAGATGGCAGCATTTGTGTTTGAAATAAATTTGTCTTAATTTGTGGTTAGAGGCAAGAAGTGGACTCCATAGTAACTTACAGTCTGTAGTGTCTGTTGTTTGGATTCAATACAGTTCATCTGCTAACATGCTAAACTCAGATGAGCATGCTAATGTTGTTTTCTGGTGTGTAATGACCACTGCAGCCTCACGGGGACACTAGTGAGTCAGTAGATTCTCCAGTCCGGTGGTTCCTGGTGTTTCTGGTGCTCACTGCTGCACCGACTCGACTCTTGTGCTTCAAACGTGTTGTTTACGAGCGTCAGCGAAGACAACGTCTGATTCTCTGCTGCTCTCCAAGCAAAGTTTAAAGTAGGCCAGCTCACACAGCGCCTGGTAGCTCCTGCTTTAAAAATACATGATACACCCCCCGCATATCAAACTTTAAGGAGCAGCAGAAAGACGTTAAACACAAACACAAACACACACACACACACACACACACACCTGAGAGATACAATGCAGTAAACACAGATCTCAATAATAAACAGGTTTCGACGAATACATGAATACACACATTTGTACAAGGACCAAAAAACTAAACTCTAGCAGGACTTTAAACACACACACACACACACACACACACACTCAAACACTCACACAATCACACACTCACACAAACACACACTCACACACACAGTGGCCTACAGAGACATTTAAACTGTTAGGTCGTCTGTTAGCTAATCGTCCTTAACGAGTCTTAACGAGCTGCGTAGGACAGAACTGATGTCATGTCACTGAACTCAGGAGCTTAACAAGTGTCAGCAGCTCATGTTGATTTACACTGTATCGTGTTCCGTGGAAAGTACAAGTGCTGTTCTGGGACCAGAGGTTCTGTCTGTCAGAACAAACCTCTGAGTCTCTGGACATGTTCTGGATCTTCTCCTGCAGCCTCCTGGTAACATGTGTGTAGCATGTCAGAGTCCATGTGAGGAACCAGCAGGACAATGTGTGCAAGCTTCCCAGTGAGCGAGTGGACGTGTGGACGAGGTTTCTAACACGTGACGTGAAACTGGAAGAACACAAACATCTCAGGATGAAGACGAGGAGCCGGACACGTAGAAGATGAAGACGTCCACTTGGAAACACGAGGAGATTCCAGATCTTCTGGTGATGAGGGCCGACGCCGGTGTGGAGGAGCTGTAAACAACAACCAGCTGGTGCCCCCCCCCCCCCCCCCCGCCCCCCCGCCCCTCAGAGGGAGGTGGTGGAGATAATAGATGGATGACATTAATGCCTCGGAGGCAAAATAATATCAGCGGGAAAACAGGAGTTAGAGATTCTGAAGATTGATGTTTCAAAATACCAAATTGTTTATGTGTTATTATTTGTGGTAAATTTAGCAAAAGACAATAACTGTGAAAAATGACTGGTACTATGTTTTTGATAAAGTATCGACTGCTCTTAGTGAAGCGACTTCCAGCTGCCATTTTGAAATGTAGTTTGGTTCCTTTGGTTTTGTATCAGAGCAACGTGAAGCAGACAAAGTGTAAATCACAGATATTGAATATTTAATTATTAAACGTGTGCTGCATCTCGACTGATACACGTCCTGCAGATTTGAAACCACTTGAAAGTGACTCACCGGTTCATCCTGGTCGGATCGATCCGAACCAGAAGTCCATCTCTGGAAGGAGGAGGAATCATCTTAAAGCCGATCGTGAGTTAGGACTAAATGTAAAACCTGTGTGGTGGTTTACATGAGATCTGAGCTGGAGACTGAGTCTGTTGCATGTTGTGATGCTGAGGTGATCCGGAGACGAGCCCTCAGGAACATCAGACTGGAGCCTGTGGGTGAATCCACTGTCATGTGGTCTAAAGTGCTGAGGAAGAGATTTCTCCAGAGTACGAGAGCAGAGAGAGCAGAGAGAGCAGAGAGAGCAGAGAGAGCATCCAGAGCGCTGACGCTGAGCGGACTGGAGCTCAGCTGGAAGTGCGTTTTCATGTTAAACCACCTGGAGTCTTGGTTGGACACAGGAGTCAGTTTGTGAATCTGGTCGTGCTCTGGTTAACAGACCGAGCAGCACTCAGAGAACCAGCGGTTTCAAGGTTCTGCTTCAGGCTTTTATCCTGCTGTTGTCTGGCAGTGTGCTGAGGACAACTCCTTGTGAATCAATGAATTATGAATGAATATTTTTTATTGCAAGAGTTTCTGACCTCGCCACAGCTGAAACGTTAATTTTTTCAGAAGTTCCTTCCACCTCCCTCACTGTGGAGGAAGCTTTAATTTCTCATTTAGATAATAACTCACAGGAGGTTGTTTGAGGAAACGTGTTAAACGGTTCTGGAAGGAGAGAGTGAGATCGCTGTGGATGATCTACCACTTTGGTCCAGACCCGATGATCTCAGTAACTATTGTTCATTCAGTGTTTTCCTTTTGCTTCTCCGAGGTCGGGTCAGGGGGCAGATTCCAAATGTCCCTTTTCACATCAGCTCCTCCTGGCCTGTTCACATTTCCAGTCCTTCAAGTAAGTTCTGGGTCCAGCATCCTGATCTGTAAACTGTTCACCAGCAGCTCAGGTCTACTTTATTAGAATCAGAGTCGTCCAACTTCTCCTGAGGACATCCAGCTCGACCCCAAACTCCCCCAAGATGTGTGAACTCCTTCCTCTCTGTCTGTGGATGAGCAGAGACTCCAACAGACCACGTTTCACTCACATCTTCTTGTGATCTGGTTCCTTCGGTCACGACTCAGAGCTCATGTAGTTCAGGATGAAGATCAGCTGGTGAATTGAACATTAACTTGAAGAGTCGGGACAGACCATTATTCTAATGGGGGAACAGGCCTGATGTGTTTGATGCTGCTGCACCAGCGTGAGGCTCATGTCCATGTAGCTGTGATTCAGATCATCAGTGAAGCCCCGAGTCGACTCATTCATTCTGTGTTTGAAGAAATAAATTAAAACACATGATCATAACCTGGAGCTGCGGCTCAGTTAAACTGTCCAGGAGGTCCAGTGTCCGTGTGTTAATTAAAACAGATCAGATCAGAGACGTTTGAGAGACAAACTCTCCAAATGCAGATTTACAGGTTCGAGCAGGAGCAGAGCAAACGTGAGGAGATGCTGCTCTAGAGACCGGCTGAGAGGAGAACCTCAAATCTAGAAAGAAATCCTTCAAAATAAAACCAGACTCTGGAAGAGAAAGATACTCTGTCGTCTACACACACACACACACACACACAAACACACACACACACACAGTGCTGCTACAGGCAGATTTATGTTAATGAGGGTATAAAAGCTTCATAACGTGTAGTTTCTCTGTTTCTTCACTTTCCCTCCACAGAGAAACTAACTTTAATTTAAAACCGTGTAAATTAATCAGACTCTGTGTTTATGAATAGTACACGTTGCTTTAAAGTACTACTACCTCTCTAGTACCTCATTCCACAAGAACACAACTCTTCTCGACTGATATCTATTCAATTTAATTTAATTAGTTTGGCACCAAATCCTTTATGAAGATGCTCAGATGGCCCCGCCTCTGCTCCCCCCCCTCCCCACAGCGCCACCTGCGGTTGAGGAGTAAGTTATTGTGATTGACCCCCCCACAAGTCGTGGTCGTAGTTGTTGGTTGTGTGGAGTTGTCTATTTTGTGTAGCTGTTTTAAGGGTCGTGTCAGAATATGTTTCACGTTATCGTAAACATGGAGCGATTCAGACTCTGGTGTCCATTAGTTCTGCAGTTCAGTGTGTGTGTGTGTGTGTGTGTGTGTGTGTGTGTGTGTGTGTGTGTGTGTGTGTGGCACTCGTCACCATGGTTACAGCTGTGGCTGGTGTATATAAATCCTGATCAGAGAGAGAGAGAGAGAGGGAGAGAGAGAGAGAGAGACAGAGACAGAGAGAGAGAGAGGGAGAGAAATCGATATTTAGGTTATTGATAATGTATTGTATTATTGTTTGTGTATTGCTATAGCAGCTCAGGTCCTTGAATCATCTCGACACACATCACACGTGTTGTTGTTAACTCTCAGTGAGCAGTTTGTTAGGGACACCAGACCCTCACTCACCAGTTCAACCCTTGTGGCTCCAAAGACCGAATTTCAAAGATCATTTTAAACATCAGAACCTCCGGCTGGGACACTGCAGCTTCACAGACTCCTCTGCTCCACCCGGGTGCCGGTGGGAAGCTCTGACACCAACGAGTCGGCTGCTGCTCTGTGTGGATGAGGCCGAATCAGTTTCAAGAATAAAAGCCTCGTCTCATTGTCGTCTCGTTTTAAACTGGGGTGTGTTTGTATGATTTGTAAAGCTCTACAGTTTGTGTTGTTTATTTATGAAGGTGATTTCTTGCCATTCCTTGGAATCGGAAGTGAAATTCCATCAGTGATGTGAAATCTTCCACCTACTTGATGCAGGTTTTGAAAATATTAAAGATTACTTTGATTTATTTGACCCCCACAAAAAACATCTGATGGAAATGTATCTAGAAACCTCATCATCCTGAGAAAGGAACATGTGAGGAACATGTGAGGAACATACAGGCTTCCCGGCAGATCTGAAAACAGCTTTCAACTAAACTCAAATTCAAAATTCATGCAGCAAACTCCACTTTGATAAGACGGAGCTGAAACGGACGTGAAGCTCTTAACTGAGCGGCAGGAAGCTGCTGAGGAACGAAAATGAAATGTGAGCTGCTGGAGACGTTATGTGGGCCACATGCAGAATGTGCAGCCTAATCTAATTACACACAAAGAGGTGTGTAGGAGTGCAGAGTATTGTATGAGCTGCCTGAGGAGGACGGGGGGGGGGGGGGGGGGCTGGTGTCTAACTGTCAGTGAGTCTTATGGTTTATCAGATGAAAAGCATCGGCCCAATGGACTCATTCCATCACTGGACTGGAGATATGGAGTCCTGCTTCAACGTGCACAAGGACTTCGAATTTACAGAGAATAGATAGAGGATCTGCAGCAGCCGGGAAATAATGATCTCCTCCACTACCTGTGAGAGAGAGAGAGAGAGAGAGAGAGAGAGAGAGAGAGAGAGAGAGAGAGAGAGAGAGAGAGAGAGGACAATGGAAGAGCAGGGGCAGAATGAAGGACGGATGAAAATCATATGAAAAAGGCTATTGTTGTGTTTTTCTGCTGGTGTTTGCAGATTGTGAGGTGTGTGTGTGTCTGTATGTGTGTGTGTGTGTGTGTGTGTGTTTGTGTGTGTGCCCATTAGTTTGTTATTGCTGACTTCAGGATTAAAATGCCTCCTTTCCGTCTTTCCTCTCCTTCTCGTTCCCTCTCTCCGGAGTCTCCTGCTCGTACGGAGGCGTGGGGACACTGCTGGTCTGAGGACGGACAGAGACTGTGTTTGGACGTTTGGACATCTTGATCCCAGAGGTCATCAGAAGACATCGTCTGTGAAACTGCAGGAGATCATTTGTCTCAATGTCCACAAGACAAAGACCCTTTGTGATCTTTAAACCTTGTCTTCTGATTGATTTAAAGTCCTGTCCCCGGGGAGCAGGAGGGACAATAGGTTGGAAACTCCAGATTTATAAAAGCTTGCTGCTGTTCTGACCACCCCCCCCCCCCCGCTCCTCTAACCAGTTTATTACCAATTTACTCCCCCTCTCAGAAGAAATACATACAGGATATCATGTCACAATGATGAAGCAACCCTGGAGATAATAATATCTTAACCTGTTTAATACACTAAATTCAATCTGCAAGTTATGAAGAAAATAAATGAGGAGATGAAAGACCTCAAAGGCTTCAGTTCTCCCTCAGACCAGGACACGTTCGTCTCAGTGACTCAGGACAAGCTGCTTGAATAAATCAGGAACAACATCGTCCAGTTGTTAGATCCGGTTTCTCTTGAGTAGTTCAGACGTGTCTCAGCTTCAAGAACCAATAACAGAGTTTTTATTTTTAACTTTCGGGTCGTTGCAAGTCATTTAAGAAATTTAGGTATTTCAAGATCGAGTGTCACATGATTCAAGAAAACTTCAAGTCTGAAACCACTTGAATCCAGTTCAGCTCGAGTCTCAAACTGTTCCAGACAGGGTCTTGGTCTCGAGCTGAGTCCAGACCCAGATCTCCTCGTTCGGACCCCGGACTGAGGAGGTCTTGAGGTGGATCCAGACCCAGACCTCCTCGTTCGGATCCCGGTCTGAGGAGGTCTAGAAGTGGATCCAGACCCAGACCTCTTCCCTCTGACCCCGGTCTGAGGAGGTCTAGAAGTGGATCCAGACCCAGACCTCTTCCCTCTGACCCCGGTCTGAGGAGGTCTAGAAGTGGATCCAGACCCAGACCTCTTCCCTCTGACCCCGGTCTGAGGAGGTCTAGAAGTGGATCCAGACCCAGACCTCTTCCCTCTGACCCCGGTCTGAGGAGGTCTAGAAGTGGATCCAGACCCAGATCTCCTCGTTCGGACCTCGGACTGAGGAGGTCTTGAGGTGGATCCAGACCCAGACCTCCTCGTTCGGATCCCGGTCTGAGGAGGTCTAGAAGTGGATCCAGACCCAGACCTCTTCCCTCTGACCCCGGTCTGAGGAGGTCTAGAAGTGGATCCAGACCCAGATCTCCTCGTTCGGACCTCGGACTGAGGAGGTCTCGAGGTGGATCCAGACCCAGACCTCCTCGTTCAGATCCCGGTCTGAGGAGGTCTAGAAGTGGATCCAGACCCAGACCTCTTCCATCTGACCCCGGTCTGAGGAGGTCTAGAAGTGGATCCAGACCCAGACCTTTTCTCTCTGACCCCGGTCTGAGGAGGTCTCGAGTTGGATCCAGACCCAGACCTCTTCCCTCTGACCCCGGTCTGAGGAGGTCTCGAGGTGGATCCAGACCCAGACCTCTTCCCTCTGACCCCGGTCTGAGGAGGTCTAGAAGTGGATCTAGACCCAGATCTCCTCGTTCGGACCTCGGACCTCGGAGGTCTCGAGGTGGATCCAGACCCAGACCTCCTCGTTCGGATCCCGGTCTGAGGAGGTCTAGAAGTGGATCCAGACCCAGACCTTTCCTCTCTGACCCCGGTCTGAGGAGGTCTCGAGGTGGATCCAGACCCAGACCTCCTTGTTTTGACCCCGGTCTGAGGAGGTCTAGAGGCGGATCCAGACCCAGACCTTTTCTCTCTGACCCGGTCTGAGGAGCTCTAGAAGTGGATCCAGACCCAGACCTCCTTGTTCTGACCCCGGTCTGAGGAGGTCTAGAGGCGGATCCAGACCCAGACCTTTTCTCTCTGACCCGGTCTGAGGAGCTCTAGAAGTGGATCCAGACCCAGACCTCCTTGTTCTGACCCCGGTCTGAGGACCTTCACATATAGTTTACACATATTAGATATAACTGGAAGTTCTGATGGTCTGAACATGTGAAGGTGTCAAAGTGTGTTATTTGGTATCTGTGGTTTTCTGAACTCCAGATTATGAGTCGGTCCAATCACTTCATCTCCTGAAATGTTGTTGACCTCATTCGAACTAGAGGAGCCCACTGACCAATCAGAGCTCTGGATTTCGACTATCCTGCCTTGAAGGGTTTCAATCAACAGCTTCTGTTTTTTATTTATTTATTGAATTTTTATTTCCTGGGGTCGTTTGAAAACTGAATAATCTGGGTCTTTTATCTGAACACGTCCAAAGGAGACTTCACAGGCTCTGGATCCACGAGGAGGCAGCAGAAGGAAACTCCTGCATATGCATGAAAAGCCTGATGGAGCAAACACTCCCACATTTTACATTTAAAGTAACTCAAGGGGGAATTTACAGGGTGAGTTAAGTTCAGGCAGCGTCGAGGCAGCGGCTGTGTGGTTGTGTGGTTGTGTGGTTGTGTGGTTGTGTGGTTGTGTGGTTGTGTGGTTGTGTGGTTGTGTGGTTGTGTTGGGGAACTCCTTCAGGCGGAGGATTTGGAGCAATTAAGCCAATCCACTCGCAGCTATAAGAGCGTTATTTCCTCTTCACAGTCTTTCTATGTAAACGTTTACCTCAAAGTAGCTCTGAGGTCAGAAGAAGTCGTTTCGAACTCTTCATTAGTGACAGGAGGAGGAATCCTGCTCCCTGACGGAGGAGCGACTGACGGAGGAGGGATGCGATGAAGACTTCCATATAATGAGGCCGAGTGAGCATATGTGACCTCTGCCAAAATATGTCAGCATCTTTTCTGCCTTATTAAAGCTTGCTTCAGGGGAAAGAGGAAAACATAAGTCAGTCTGCAAACCAGAAATGAAGAGTAAGAAAGGAGAAGAAGGAAAGATGAGAAAAGCAAGGAAGGAAAATGAAATGACAAAGAACCGGAGAAGAGAGAAATGGAAAGGAGAGTGGAGGTGAGTCGACAGAAGAGCCGTCACATCTCACCCCTCCTCCTCTCAGCTGCAGGAGGACAGGCGTGGAGGATTGTGTGGCAACTTCTGGAAAGGTGGGCGTCAAATTTAACAGCGTAGCTCGGCTCGGAGTCAGAAAATGAGTTAACTTTGAGTAGAAGTCCTGGCAAACGGAGCGGCCTCTGTCAAACGTGCTCATGAGACTCCAGAGGGCCACGTCCAGGAAAAATAAATAAAGTATGAAATCATGCGGATTTGTATGTTTCCACAGAATAAAGTCACCAAAGGGAATTTAAACCAACAACCCCTTGGTAGAAAATCTGGAAGCATCACCTGGAGAAACAGGAGGGACTCGTTCACACCTGGTTTGGTTCAGAGCTTCAGACTCTTCAGTTCAGTCTGAACTTCAGCTGTGAAGGTTCCTCAGAGCAGGAGTTCTGGGTCTGGATCAAACCGAGGAACAAGCTGAACAAAGAGTCGCAGTCCGTCATGGACGTCAGAGAGACGGATCTTTATCATGTGTCTCCGCTCTGTCTTCACGTCCTCTACATGTCCCTGGAACTGACCATCCAAATAAAACCCTGTGAGAGACCAGTTTGAGGGTTTGTGTAATTAGGCGTCTCCAACAGTAATCTGTGTTAAAAGGTTATTTTTAGTCACTTAATCTGAAAAAGGAAAACCGTTTCCTCCTTGAACGTTTCTGAAATCAGGTTCGTGCCGCAGCTGCAGAGTAATCAGATTACCAGAGAGCAGCTTTGTGATTGGACCTTCAGGATCTACGACAACGTGCCACTTCCTCTGGTTCCTGCACTAAATATCTGTTCAGCTCTGTTGTGCTGTGAATCCACCCTCCTCCACTTCCCCACCTCCTCTTTGCATTCTTCTTTTCCTCTCCTCCTCACTGATGTAGGTTAACAGGGACGCTGACAGCCGTGTGAGGCTTCTGAAGTTTTCCACTGCGTCGCCTGATGACAGCGGTTATTACCCAGTGAACAATAACACACAGTCAGTGCTGCTGAGCCGGTGATACAGCTGCTGATTCACCGACAAGTCTGCAGGAGGGAGGGAGGGGGGAGGGAGGGAGAGGGTGAAAGAGGAAGGAAAGGAGGGAAGGAGGAAGGGAGGAAGGAGGGAGGGAGGGAGGGGGGTAGGGGGGAGGGAGGAAGGAAGGAAGGAAGGAGGGAGGGAGTGAAGGGGGGAAGGGAGGGAAGGGGAGGAAGGAAGGAAGGAAGGAAGGAAGGAAGGAAGGAAGGAAGGAAGGAAGGAAGGAAGGAAGGAAGGAAGGAAGGAAGGAGGGAGGGAGGGAAGGGGGGAAGGGAGGGAAGGGGAGGGAGGAAGGAAGGAAGGAAGGAAGGAAGGAAGGAAGGAGGGAAGGAGGGAGGGAGGGAAGGGGTGGGAGGAAGGAAGGAAGGAAGAAAGGAAGGAAGGAAGGAGCAACATCCAGCTTCCGCCCATAAATGTAATTGACCAATCATCTTCTTTTATTTAGCGTCTATTTAGTTTATTTATTCGGTCCGTGTCCCATCTGTGAACATGGAGGAGGCTCAGGACCTTCACTGCAGCCATTAGAGGAGCTCTCATGTCGTTTATCTTTATTTAGCCTTCGCGTACAATGTAGTGAATAATGAAGCCTCCAGGGGGCGATGATAGATTATATATACTGTATATTAATGTTCGCGTGTGCCTGTGTCGTGTTTGTGTTTGTGTTTGTGTTTGTGCGGGAGATATTTGTGTAGGCAGTGCTGACAGGTGTGTGTGCTGTACTGCTCACAGGAATGCTGATGCTGCTGTTAACGGTCACAACATCACTTGGCTCTGAGGGTCATACACACACACAAACACACACACACACACACACACAAACACACACACACTCATTAGTCGGTGTGTGTTACGAGGTGGGTATTCTCTCAGTTTGACAAAACATATGAAAAAGCTTTACTTCCAGAGTATATGTGTGTGTGTGTGTGTGTGTGTGTGTGTGTGTGTGTGTGTGTGTGTCTGTGTGTCTGTGTGTGACACTGCTGAATGTGAAATGGCCTCTGGACAGGTGTGACAGTCCAGATGCATCATGGGAGCTCGAGGAGCAGTGTTTAAGAGCAGCAGCAGGAGGAAGAATGACAGGAGAGTTAATGAGGAACAAGAGGGAGGGATGAGCAGAGACAGAGAGATGGAGAGAGAGAGGAAGCAGCTCAGTGAGGAGAGACAAAGAAAGACAGAAGAACAAAGGAGGAAAGAAAGAGGGAGGGGGGGGGCTATTAAAGCTCATTATTTTTCCTACGTTATAGAAAATGAAAAACAGTGATTGCTGGATTGTTGGTAGAACTAGAAGAAAATCATTCATGATGTCATTTGGTTCTGATTAGACTTTGATCAGATTTACTGAACTAATACTCAGCAGTTGTCCAGTGAGACCTGTGGTCTACCTCCAGGTTTGGTCTCCTCCTCCTCCAGCTGAGAGGAGGTCGATGAGACGGAACCAAACACTGATGCTGCCAACTGGGAGACTAAGACCATGATCCCACACTAACAGAAGCTCAGCGGAGGGAAGCAGCAGAATCACATGATAATTCTCTTTAAAATCAAATCTGTCGTCTCTAACTCGATCTGAAAAAATACATCACTATGCTACCATGGCAACTAACGAGGAGAACGTGAGTGAGAACTGTGACGATTGGCTCAATCACACCGATCAGCTCGTTAGCGTTAGCGTCTTTATTATCGTTTCCCTCGTCTGCCTTCGTCCCTTCAGCTCCACTTTCATCTGGAGGGAGGATAAGAGACGATTAGACCACACACACACACACACACACACACACACACACACACACACACACACACACACACACACACACACACACACACACACACAGCAGTCAGCCCTGCTGGGTGTCTTATTAACCCTCATTAGCCATTTCACTCAGATATTAATGAGACCATCTCATGACTAACACTTCCTGCTGAGCGCTCCATGTGGAGAGGGAGCGGAGGTCATGGATGGAGAAGCAAGTGAAAGGGTGGAATAACTTGGACGGACAGAACCGAGAGAGAGAGAGAAAGAGAGAGAGAGAGAGAGAGAGAGAGAGAGAGAGAGAGAGAGAGACTGAACATGAGCTGCAGCTCTGGAAAAAGAACTATTTCAGTTGTTAAATATGATTTAAATTTGGTCACGATTAGAAATGTGTGTGCCAGCTGCTTGTTGTGATTGTTATTGGACAAAAATGACGACTGTAAATCCCTAGCTGTTGTGTTGGGATGTTTAAGTCTCGACCGGTTCCCCTTCGTCGGCCACGATGCTAACATGAAAAGGAGCATCGTGTGAATCCAACACTTTTTAGCCACACATCACACAGACTGGGTCATCACAGGAGCTCCATCACTGGCCCAGGGCTGAGCAGAAGTGTCCCCCAGCTGTGAGGCCCTCAGGCTGGGCAGCTGACGACAGGAGCAGCCCCCTCCCGGCTCCTGGCTCCTTCTATCGTGAAGAGAAATCAGGCGAGGAAGCGGGGGGGGGATCTGATGTTCCTACATAGTCTCCTCCTACATCTACACACTTACTTCAGCGGCCATGTTGCATACGGAGCGTGTTAATGGTTTCCTGTTTCCTGTGCGGTGATGCAAAGCGACCTTCCAGGAGCGAGGTCATCATCAGGTTCTCTGGCTCCACCCACTTCTTCACCATGTTGACAGACGTGTACCTGTCACTCAGAATCTGAGTGACAGGTGAAACCAATATCCAGCACAAACCCTGAGTGGGTTCTTTCCCACCCCCCCAAACACTTTACATTTCTTTGTCCATCAGTGTAATATCAGGAGTTGAGCACCATCAGTGTCATGCTGCTTGACCTTTGACCCCTGACCAGATGTGATGAGGTGACAAACAGGAACCAGAGCAGAGAGCTGCTCTCAACACTTTCACAGTCATGAGGCTGTAACCATGCAGCATCTGTACTGTGTGTGTGTGTGTGTGTGTATGTTTATGTGTGTGTGTGTGTGTGTGTTGTATGTGTGAATGGAGAATGATCATCCTCATTCCTTCCATGTATTTCTGAACATGCCAGGGATCAGTAGAGCATTAATGGAGAAACATGCTTATACGGTACATCACACCCTATCATGCACTCATGGATTAATAACACGCACACACACACAAACACACACACACAGCTTCATATATGTCATTTGCAGCTCCCTCTGTAGATCTGTGTTTAGTCACTGGAAGTTTGGTTAAGTGGTTCACACAGCATAGTGTGTGTGTTTTGTGTGAGTGTGTGTGTGTGTGAGAGAGCACCATTTAAATATGATTTTTGTAAAGTGAAATCATTTCCACCACTTTCTTCAGGTGTGAGGATGTTAATGTTTGAATTGTTTGAGTTCAGGTTGAGTCAGATTAGAGGGGGGGGGGGGGAGCCTCATGTCAGCGGGGGTCCTCACAGAGATAGAAATATTAAAGCTTTTTACACCAGAATGAACCTTATGGTGAATGTAACATGAATAACACAGAAATGAACAACATAATATCACATCAGGTTTCCATTAAGCCGTGACCTGATGGGGGCGCTAGATGCAACATTTGAGGATGAACGAAGAAATCGTTTCAGATGACCCACACAGTCAACAGGAGTCATCCTCTGGGAACCATGAATACTAGCTGTTACAGACTCAAACAAAGAGGAAAGGTCGTGGAACTTATTGACCTTTGAAGGGTTCATCCTCAGGAGAGCAGGAAGGTGATAGGTGTGACCAGCGGCCGTGGACAGTGGACAGTGGATCCACATGGAGCTCAGTGCGACTGCTGGCCTGAGGTCAGCCTCGCCCACTGAGCAGATTAACATCAGAACTGTTTGGTTCAACATAAAGGTCAAGTCCCATTAACCTCGGAGTAAACACGAGTCTCACAGGAAACACTGAGCCAGTGGGGAGCCGGCGTGCTGCTGTGTGTGTTTGTGTGTTTGTGTGTATGTCAACACACGATTCACGTGTGGAACAAAGAGTTCAACATTTGGATTTGGAGACTAAAGCATATTAAAGCAATCCACGATGGGAAAGACAACTAAAGAAAGTTAAGATCCTACAAGATGTTTAATCAACATTATAGTCAAACAAATAGATTGAGAAAGAAAGAAATATATAAGCAGTAAAACATAAAATGATAAAACCCTCCAAACCTGATGTTACAACATTAAAGGCATTGACACATCTGTTATCTGTCCCATGCAACTCACCTTAAAAGCATCTTTATGTCGTTTACAATTATTTCATAATTACACATAAACAATGTGGTTTGAAGGAGATAAAAGGATAAGAGCCAATTCATTCATTTTATTTTATGCACTGGTCATTTTTTAGATTTTGGTTTTTAAATGTGTTCTTCCAGATTAGAGGAATGAAAATGTCAGGTGTTATATTCAGGTTTTAATCTTCCTGAACTTTGTCTCTTTCCCCATGAGCATTTCAACAGATGGCATCGAAGGCCATTTTAAATCAATGAAACGTTCGAAACAAGTAAATCAAATTGGAAAAGGTCTTTAAAGCGTCTCCCTGCTGCTCTGTAGAACACGAGAGGACAAACGATATTCTCCAAGGACTCTTTCTCAAAAGACAAATTTGCTGTGAAACCGTGAACTTGCAGCTTTGCACTTGATCAATTATCAGCAACTTGTTGTACAATTAAGAGTTAAGGCTGTGTGTGTGTGTGTGTGTGTGTGTGTGTGTGTGTTTCCCTCAGGTACTGGGACGATCATACTGAAGCTATGGAACTGGTTTATAGTAATGAGCTGCTTCTAGTGATCATTATGAGCAGTTTCCAGTTATTATTCATACTTTGCTCTCGTGTCTGAATCATTTGTTCATCTAGTGAAAAATTACATCTTTATAACACAACTTTAGTTTGAATGGAATGTTCACAATTCTTTATTAACAGTTCTGGTAGAAAAATTAATCAAGAAAAAACTAAAAACGGACATTACCAAAGGACTTATTGTTTATTGAAGTTTGGTTGGATGTGGTGAGCTGGAGCACCCGGAGGAAACCCACACCACCTGTCAATCAGCTGCTGCTCTTCTCCACTTCCCATTAGTGCTTCCACCATCTGAACGGCCGTTCTGGGATCAGCACCTTGGGTTAGACAGCCCTACCGCTCAGCCCCCCCCCACAACACCCACACATCACCTGAAGAATCCAGAGAAGCCTTGTTTTTTGGACATGTGCCGTTTCATCGAGGCGGCGATTCTGTTCTCCACCTCCGGTTCCTTGTTACAAATGGAAAGAAGCAGCATTTCTGGACAAGCCCAGGTCTTACACAGGTCCTTGAACACGGCCTTGTGGAGGACATTGATCACTCCCGGGAACGTGTCTAAGTCAAGGTCTTTGACTTCGGCCCATGTCTTTTCAAACAGATGTCGAGTGAGGTCTGCTGGGCCCCCCCCGTACCAGTCCATCTTTGCCTCTGCATACACTCGGGTGACGAGCTGGTCGATGAGGAGTCGGACAAACATTTTTTCCCGGGACACTGCCGGCTCCTTTGTCCTGTTGATCTCTAAGACCGGAGATCCTTTGATTGATTCCATCTCCATCACAGTGGAGGTCATCTTGTCGGTGGATTCATCGGCCTGTTTTGCAAACCACCAGTTCATCAAGCACAGGAAGTTGGACACTTTGTCCTCTATGGCAGCGTACATCTCGCTCTGGGACTCAGGGGCAGACACTGACGACTCTAGATTCTCAGCTCTGATAAACTTGTAGATGACATCAGTGAGTTCTTGTTTGAGGATGGAAAAGTTTTCGGGTGAAACAATCTGCACTCTTTGTGAAGATACCTTCACACCATCTCCCCGGGTCTCTGTCAGACACAGAGACTCCACACTGTCCAACAGACCCTGGATGGACTCTCTGCTCTGGACTTTGGTCTTCTTCTTGAAGGACTTCTTGACTTGTGCCACTATCTTGAGCATCCATGCTGTTGCAAAAACCTTTGCCAAAAGCTTCTTGATCGTCTTCCCCAATCCTTTCCAGAACTTCTTGTTGCTCTTTGAGGATTTGGAGCATCTACTCGAATCAGATGATTTGCCGCTCTCCTCTTCTTCTTCACTAATTATCTGATAGATTTGTTCTGTAGCAGCTGTAAACTCCAGAGTAGATTCAAATAGCAGCCCACTCAGGTCCGATTCAGACATTTCGTCCACAAGGGACTCCATGATGTCGCTCACCTCCTTCCCAATGATTTCCTGGACGGCCTCACTGGTCCTACGGTCACTGCTGCTGGCTGAGTGATCTGAGGTTCTGGATCTGTCAGAGCCAGAAGAGAGTGATGATGAGTCCGTGCGTGAAAAGATTGTTTTCTCCTTGATCAAGCCCTCGATGTCGGACGAATATTTGTTCGACACTTTGCAAAGACACTGAACCATTTTCTCTAGTTTGTCGGCTGAGGTGTGGTGGCCCTGTCGAGGTCCACTGGTGGAGCGACCGCTGGTGGAGCTGGCTGTCAGGTGGGAGTTGAGCCTCTCTGTTATCTCCTCTGCAACCAACTCAGTCAGTTGATCCAAAACCAAAGACTTTGTTGAGCTGACCGGGGATAAACTCTGGCGGAGAGCGTCTTCCAGGCTGGACTGGACGTTGATGTCCTCGTGTCCCCGTGCGGTGATCAGGTCTGAGGACACAGACGACGTCATGTTCAGAAGAAGTTCTGCCATGAGAAGCCTGGTGGCATCGTCTGGTGTTCCTGATTTCAACAAGTTCCACTGCTCTGCAGTCAACTTGGTGAAAAAACTCTCAATCTGCGGGCGAATAGTTTCAACTGTCATGTTGGGACGCTCCAACGCTTCAGATGTAAACATGATGAACGTGTGTGTTAGTCTCCTCGATATCTGGATCTACGTCTACTTGATCCGTCTCTTTCTGGAACGTATATCTAAACACGTTCATAAGAGATGAAAGGTAACTTCTTCCTGTTTGTTCTACAAACCGCATAAAGACATTAAAGACATGATTAAGAACCAAGGGAGATATTAAAGATGTAAAGTTATTTCAATAATCAAAGGCAATTAGAATAAGAAAGAGGCTTTAAAATAACTTACGACGTATTGTCCAAAGACATGGAGACATGGGTCATTAAAGAATGGTATCGATCATTATGTGATGATATTGTGTTGTTTAAACTGTGGCAGGTCAGAAACGTGTGTGTATGTGTGTGTTTGTGTGTGTGTGTGTGTGTGTGTGTGTGTGTGAACAAGGCTAGAAGCTAATTCACACCTCTGCATGTCATCTGAGGTGTGACCGTGGAAACATTCATAGAACAAGAAGTGACGATTCACCATGAAAACAGAGAAAAACTCTGTTTTCACGTACGACAACTTCGAGTTATGATTCTAAATAAAAGCCAGAAGTGCTGACACTCAAAATTCAAAAGTCAAAATTCAGTTGACCTTTGGTCTATTGGCCTTAATATCGTCCATTTATCGTCCGTTGGATTTAATCTTGTTCAGGTTCATCAATCTATTTAAAGCTCAACTTGACCATCATTATGTCACTGTGTATTAAAGCCACCTCTTCACATCAGTGGAAGCCATCTTAACAAATGGAAGCTGGACCCATCGCGAATAAACATAACATCACTGATTGCTCTGGTCTGTACTAATAAGAAAATCAATATTAAGCAGAGCACTTGACAGGACAATATTAATATTAATATTGACTTTACTAAAGTCAGTTTGGCTTCACTTAAAACACAACAGATGTCAAACCGGTCAATGCTCTGTGAACGTTGCTGCTCTATTTGTGTCTTTGAGAATGGGCCTTATTGAAACTTCTTCATCGTGCCGATTGTTGTTGTTCATTTTTTGTCATCAGTGAAACTCGTCTTCAGTATCTGACAAACGTCTCATCCAGGGAGAAGCACATTTCAAAGGTTTATCTACACATCAGGTCTGAATGGTTCCAGTAATAAACCTCACTGGGAGGAGATGCTTCAGCTGGTTGTGAACAAACCCTGTGTTTCTTTCTAATTTGTGTGTGTGTGTGTGTGTGTGTGTCTGTGACAGAGACCAGATGGGGAATTAGTACATCAGCTGTTTATTCTGCTGACTGCTCAGTTTTCATAATGACTGGACCTGAGGCGCACACACACCGACATACACACACAAACACAAACACACAGTTTACACTCTATAAACTTGTGTTTCCCTTCACGGTTTTAACTTGCGCCTCCCAAAATAAAACGTCTGGATCTATTTTAACCGAAGCGCAGCTCTTTAATCAGGGTGAGAACAAACCCAGTGAACAGTCCATTGTTCAGACAGCGTCCTCGTCTCCACTCGTCTCCACTGGTTCTTCTCCTCCTCGGCCTTTGATGATCACAGGAGCTAAAGGTTTCCAGTTTCTAAATCAAGCTCAGAGACTTCACACACACTTTCTGCTAAAATAAGAAAAAGCCGATTGGGTGTTGACGCTGCTCAGTGGACGGAAACTTCTTCAGACGCTTTCCTCTGTGGACACTTGAAGTCCGAGAGTCTACTGAAAGTCCTGTAGTGTCACCAGCTCACCAGTGAACCTCAGGATCATTATAATCTGTACGTTTATTATCTATAATGGTGGAGGAAGAATCCAAGATTTATATATAGATGGGTGGATGAAGCACAAACAATAGGAAAAAAACTACAGGAACAAAGAAGGAGTTGAAAGAAAGAGCAACAGAGCGAAGCGACAGCGAGCAGATCGAGCGAGAGAGAGAGAGAGAGAGAGAGAGAGAGAGCAGACGCTGCCAGTAAACAGAGAGTTTTTTAAGCAGGTTAATGAGCCGACATAAAACAGAATGACAGAGCGAGGATGGTAATTAACACGGTTACTGGCTGACCTGAGAGCTGCAGGTAGAGCTGCGACACCTCGTGACATCACACAGTTCACTGCGATAAACACTTTGTTGTTCAGGTCTTGTTGTTGTGTGCTTTTGAATGTGTGTGTTTTTTTTGGGCTCCTTTGTGGAAGTTTCCTTAAACTAAACAAAACTCGGCCGATGGAAATCATAGTTTAAATTATTAAACCTGAAGGTGGCACCTGTTTAGAATTTGATTAAACTGTCTCACTGCTGCTCAGCATCTGCTGAACGAGCCAGATGTTTTCATCAGAAATCAGGAGTGAGAATAACGACTTGAAACACAAACACCACTTCAAATAATCATATGTTTCCAAAGTGTCTTTATGGGATACCAACGATGATATCACTTCCTCATGAACTTGTGTATTACTGTATTTATACAAAATATATGTAACTTAGGTTGATTTACCTCTGTACTACTTTTTTTGTATATATATTTATTATGATATTTTCTATGATGTATATTATGCTAATTGTTGTGATGCATCACATGATGTTTGTCATGAGGATTGTGGGTAATAGTCAACTCTGTAATCATCAGAGGATCCGGATCGTCTCGGCTTCTCAAACTGTTTTGCTGGATAATCAAGTTAAAGTTCAACTCAAGCAAATAAAAGCAACAGAATGTAAGTTTCCAGTCGTCAGAGTTTTCTTTTGAAAAGACTTTCTGCTGCAGCTACAGGACACGACTACTGACTAAATGTTTAATGTCGACTTAGACCAGTTACAGCAGTTTAGATGTAAAACATAAAAGTGATGCAGTGAAATGTGTCAGCTGTGAAAAGACAGAACGAGGATTCAGAGGAAGTCTCTGACATCGTGACCGACGGCTCAGATCTCACATGAAGACACATGGAGACTTGTGTTTGAGCTGTCAAGTCATTCAGACGCTTGGAACTCCCACACGACCTGAATGCAGCATACGGCTGTCAGTGCCTACAGCACAGCCCCCCCCCCCTGTTATTTTACATGTTTATGGCAGAATCTTCTTAATTTCTCTTGTTTATGAGTTTGATCCATTCAAGGGTTAGTGTTGTTGTGCTGAAGGAGACAAGACCCGAGTAGAGGATCTCAGGGCAAAGTAGAGGATATCAGACCCGAGTAGAGGATCTTAGACCTGAGTAGAGGATCTAGGGCCGAGTAGAGGATCTCAGGCTCTAGTAGAGGATCTCAGACCTGAGTAGAGGATCTTAGACCTGAGTAGAGGATCTCAGACCCGAGTAGAGGATCTTAGGCCCTAGTAGAAGATCATATTCCCGAGTAGAGGATCTCCGGCTCTGAAGAACCTTTCACACCTGATGTTCAGGTTCAGACCGAACTGAAGAGTCTTAAGCTCTGAACCAAACCAGGTGTGAACAACATGTGTGTGTTGTTCATCGACACACACACGGAGATCTGAACTCTATGTGGTCTTTTGTGCATCTTTAATTGTCATCATGTTTATCTGCAGTTATGTTGGTGCCTTTTCTTTGTCGTCACATTCACATTAGTTGTTTGGATGTTGTTTCAAACGTGTAAACAGCGCCTCTGGACCAGGGGCCCCGGAGGTCTCCGGTCCTTTGGGTTCCTCCGGTTCCTCGGGTCCATGTGTCTCAGACCGAGTCCTGTTTGTGCTCAGCCACACCGAGCCGTCCCTCTGACCTGGAAAGCGTCCCTGCGGCTCAGCGGCGACTCGCTGGGGACAAGGTGAGCTGTGTGTCTCTGTGGACATGTTCCTTTAGCGTGTGCATGACGTGGGCTGCAGCACGCAGGGACACACGGCTGATTAAGCTCGGTGAGCACACGGAGCTGCACTCTCCAGGCTCCGTCCATTAGGCTCAGCGGAGTTAAATCAGGCGTGCACCCCCGCTGCTCTGCTCACCTCGCATTAAAACATCACTGGACACCAACAGACATCATGAATATGCAGAGCTGCTTTGTATTGTTCTAAATAAATGAAACTTCATCAGGGTTCAGCTGGAGAGAAGATGAGGAGATCTCACTGGAGGCCGCTGGGGACTCATGTGTGTGTCAGGTCTCAGGAACACATTCCAGTTCAGTGTTTCTCGTTGGTTTCAAAGCGGCTTTGATCAGCTGGTTGCAGCAGCTGTCACTCAAACCTCTCTGACATGAGAGCAGTTTAAAGTGGAGAAGATTCAGCTCCTGACGTGGTGAACGCTGCTTTGATGGTGAGGAGCTGAAGAGAGTCATGAACATTAAAGACACAACCACGGGTCTGACCTAGAAACTCACAAACACATATGAAAACAGTGAATTCTGAGGATGTGATCAGACGAGTTCATGATGCATTAAACTGGTGAGAGCTTTGATTTATCATAATGAAGTAAATGTTTAAATCTTGTGCTGGCTCCTCCCCCTCAGGAGGAGAGGAACACTCCCAGTGAACCTGGTGGAGGACGGAACATGGGCCGAGAAAGAACTCGTTCAATTCTGCAGCGGATTCCGATCAGGGAGCAGATCCAGGCCTAAGGAATAATTCATGGATCTTGATTTTAAATGATCAGTTGCAGAGTCTGAGAGAATTCTGGATTCTGCATCGCGACGACTCTGCATTGAAGCAGAGACAGAACGTTATTGATTCGTTTGCGATGTCCCGTTAATTATAACGCGCTGGTCCAGGATCAGGACGCACGTTAGAGGTCAGCCCCGTCAATCCAGAACCATGGATATGAACTGAGTTTATAAAGAGCAGGTGTGAGAGGAGCAGTGAAGACTAACCTGAGGGGCGTTGAATCAGTGGATCAGGTTTCCCTTCATGTACCGAGCTGTGGCTCCTCACTGCTGAGCTGACCAGCAGCAGCGAGTCGGCCGGACACGTGATCACGATCTGGACGAATCACACGTGTCCGCTTGTCAGAGTGGACTTCCTGTTTCCAGTTTGAGCAGCGAGTCTCAGAATTAGAGGTGTGTGGGGGGGGGGTCATCGCGAGCTCACGAGGTCATGTGACATCATGATGTAGGACCACTGTTTATCTCTATCTCTCTGTGACTTCTTCATGTGAACCCTCGTGTTCTGTATTTACCTGGATCTGTTCTTACTCTGTGACGTGAACGTTTCATCTTCCTCTTCCTCTTCCTCTTCCTCTTCCTCTTCCTCTTCCTCTTCCTCGTCTCGCTGTGAGAATCTTTTCTCTGACGTTAAAACGCTGCCTCTTGATTTGAAGAACTTGAATCTGTCAACAGAAGCTTCCTGTACAAAGTGAAGTCAAACCACAGACGTGAATCCTTCCACCTCTTCTCTTCTCCTGCAATTTAATTTGAAGTCCTAATGATGATCTGGAGGGGAGCGCTGCCCCCCCCCCCCCAGACGAAATTCCAGGTGCCTCCCTGATGTGAGGAGTTTCCAGCCTGGGACTCTGATGTGTTTTATATTCAGCCTCTCGCTGGTTCTCATTTTGTTCCTCACTGGTGTTACTGTGTTTGGTTGTTTGATCGATTTGGGAACATCTGGAACGATGGATCTGCAGCTTCTGGTCTCGTCTGGTAAATTAGTTTTAATGGTGGCTGGAGTTTTCCTTCAATAATAATTTTACACATCAGGAACAAACACAAATGTTTCAGATGATGGGGGGGGGGGGGGGGGGGGTCACAGACCACCGTCTGTGATCTCTGAGCAGCTGGAGGCAGGTTAGCTTGGTTAGCTTAGCATGAGCTAGCCTGGATGAGCATGAAGATGTCAGGATCTCATCTGATCCTGGCGCAGCCATGAGTTCTAGTCTCTGGAGCAGATTCAGTCAGTTTGGTTCTTTCACTGATTTCTTGCTGAACGATTCATTGATCTTGATGAAACTCACATGTATGGGTGCGTTTGATTTGGTGCAGATGGTGACATTCTGGTTTCTTTGTGTGTTTGGTTCCATGGAAAAGTAACACAATGTGTCACTGGTACGTGTGTGTGTCTGCAGAGAAGCAGCTTGTCTTAAAGCCGTGAATTGTTTTATTCTTAAAGTGGCAGAACCATGTTTATTACCTCCATGAGGAGCCCCTGTCTGTTTGTCAGGTTACACAAACAGACGTAGAAGATGAGATCGGAGGAAGAGACCGAGGAGCAGTGAGGAGCAGGTCCAGGTTCATCAGGAGGAAGTCTCATAAAGAACAACATCCTGTTCTGATCTCTGTGTCGAGCCGTCACAACACATCCAGTGTGTGATGAAGACACACACACAGGGCTGTGTAGTGGGAGGGGGGGGGGGGGGGTGCGATGTGTGTAAAGTGCTGATGCTGCGGTGTTGTCAGTGTTGGTTAATCCTGAGATCTCTGACCAACTCCTCCTGCAACACACACACTGTAGGTGTGTACCTGTGAGGACACACACCAGCCAGTGTGTGTCCTCACCTCAGTGAACTTTCCCTTTAACAGTTAATATGTTGAACTATTGATCAAATCCTTGTTTTCACACAAGCACCTTTTAGTCGACATCCAAACCAACACAACTTCAAACCTAAACCGACCTCCACCCACACACATGTTTTATCTCTGTACCAAAACAACACCTGAAAACACACAAGTCAGCAGAGATGGTGAAACGCCGGAGCAGGGATTTATCTTCTTGACCACGATGTAGAGGTGGAGCTGTTTCGGAGTCATGTGACTCAAGGAAGGCGTTGCTCATGAGCACTTTGACCATGTATGCTGACAGTGATGATGGGGATTAAACCTGTGACCTATCGGCTGCTGGCTCCTCTCTGCAAACTCACTGAGAACAGATCTGAGGATTAAAAACAGTCGACCCTGCAGCTGCCAGCCTGCTGGTGTGTGTGTGTGTGTGTGTGTGTGTGTGTGTTTGTGTGTGTGTGTGTGTGTGTGTGTGTGTGTTTGTGTGTGTGTGTGTGTGTGTGTGTGTGTGTGTGTGTTTTTGGCTCTGTATTTATCTGTGGCCCAATAAATCTGCGAATCATCAACGCTGTACTACACCCACACACACACCCAACCACACACCCACACACACACCCAACCACACCAACACACAAAGACACACACACACAGACACACACACAGACACACACACATGGAGCCCTAAAGAGCCTAAAACCATCAAATGGCTTCAAAGAGCACCACGGTTGCTATGACAACTGGAATAAGAAGCCATTAAAGAGCGATTGAAGCTGATTGGCTGCTTCTGGTTTGAGACAGCAGAGGGTTGTTAGTTCAGAGAGATGCAGATGACACGTCTGTCAATCAAAGAATCAGTTAATCAATCTGTGAAAGTTATGATCTCTGTGTTTGGTTAATGCTCCTCTCTGATTGGCTGCAGTGGCAGAGCGTCCAATGCTTTGAGACTTTACTGAAGTGTGAATGAACAACATGTTTTTGTTGAACATGTTTCATCACAGAGCCGGAGCTGAAATCAGATGTTGTTAATGAGAAGTTTGTAAAAGACTCATTTCATCGAGTTCAGATAATAGAGACGTGAAGACACACAGGAAGTCTCATGTCCCAGAAACACCCTGAGAGCATCAGAGTGTCTGGAGACAACTCACCTCCTCCTCGTCTCCTCCTCGTCTCCTCCTCGTGTCCTCCTCGACCTCTTGTCTCCTCCTCGTGTCCTCCTCGTCTCCTCCTCGTCTCCTCCTCGTCTCCTCCTCGTCTCCTCCTCGTCCTCTCCTCGTCTCCTCCTCGTGTCCTCCTCCACCTCTTGTCTCCTCCTCGTGTCCTCCTCGTCTCCTCCTCGTCTCCTCCTCGTCTCCTCCTTGTCTCCTCCTCGTCTCCTCCTCGTCTCCTCCTCGTCTCCTCCTCGTCTCCTCCTCGTCCTCTCCTCGTCTCCTCCTCGTGTCCTCCTCCACCTCTTGTCTCCTCCTCGTGTCCTCCTCGTCTCCTCCTCGTCTCCTCCTCGTCTCCTCCTTGTGTCCTCCTCGTCTCCTCCTCATCTCTTCCTCGTCTCCTCCTCGTGTCCTCCTCGTCTCCTCCTCGTGTCCTCCTCGTGTCCTCCTCCACCTCTTGTCTCCTCCTCGTGTCCTCCTCCACCTCTTGTCCTCCTCGTGTCCTCCTCGTCTCCTCCTCGTCTCCTCCTCGTCTCCTCCTTGTGTCCTCCTCGTGTCCTACTCGTCTCTTCCTCGTCTCTTCCTCGTCTCCTCCTCGTGTCCTCCTCGTCTCCTCCTCGTCTCCTCCTCGCTCCTCAAACTCCTCTCAGCTCCTTGGCACAACAACATAAATGGTTTCATGAGGTTTGGAGGAATCGCTCCGACCGGGAGGACGCCGCTCTGACGAGGACTGATTGAGGCTCTGAGCTGAGGGATCTCTCTCCCCGACGTGCCCTCGAGCCAGGCAGCGCTGCCTGCTTGAGATCACGAGTCATCACTCCTCTCATCACAGGCCGTGGGAGTCAGATCCCGACTGACGGGTCTGTGAGCCGACATTTGAGAAATAAAAGATTAGAGGAGTGAAAAGGTAGAAATTCATTTTACAGCTGTAGGCCGGAGGATTTGAATGAGTCAATCAGTTCTCTCTCTCTTTTTAAACAAATCATTCTCTATCGCTAGCTCGCTTTTATTTTGACAGGTCTCACAGTGTGTATTTCCTCCCCCCCCCCACATCATCTCCTGGATGTTTAAACCGCTGCCGAAAGCCAAGCTGGTGAAAGGACGACTTCCTCTCCGACTTCCTCTCCTACTTCCTCTCCGGCTTCCTCTCCTACTTCCTCTCTGACTTCCTCTCCTACTTCCTCTCCTACTTCCTCTCCTACTTCCTCTCCGACTTCCTCTCCGACTTCCTGTGAGTGAACACCAACACTTTCATGATTTTTGATGAGCTTCCTCTTCCATTGTTTTTTTACCCAGGATTTATTTTCCTTTACCTTAGATGCTATTGACTTAAAATGTGTTTGTCTTTATCCACTAAAGAAATACACAAGGAGTGGAGGAGGAGGGGTTCATGCCCCATACTGCAGCCAGCCACCAGGGGGCGATCCGGCTGATGTGGCTTTACTTTAGAGGAGCTGACATGTCGTCCATCTTCATTTTTTTACTTTTCAAAAAGTCAGTAATGTCAGTAACAACTGTCACAGACATAATTTTACTTATAACAGCAGCAACAGATTCAGAATCAATGAGACTATAAAAAAAAGTAATTGGTTCATTTCCATTCATATGTCGTTCCTTCACTTGTCATTTTTCATTTCAGGGTTAATTTGGTTGTCCCCAAAAGGTGATGACAAATATATGGTGGATGGAGACGAGCATCAGGAAGTGGAAAACGTCTGAAGCAGAGGTAGAGAACGAGGGGAGTCGGAGGAGGGGGAGGAGGGTGTCGAGGAGAAAAGAAAGGAAGGAAAAGGATTGAAGGAGGAGAGGAAAGGTAGGAGTCTCCTCAGGTAACCTCCCTCCTCCCTCCTGAAGTCTCATCAACTCATTTCCTGTGAATGTGACGTGTGTGATTTTCTGCAGCGACGCACAAAAAGCTTTTTGTCTTAAGTGCTTTTGTTAAAACTGCTTCATAAACACTTCGGAGAACAGGAGCCGGAACCCGGGGCCGCTGAGGTCATGTGACGCCTTAATGCACATCCATAAAACATGGAGCCGAGGTCGCTCAACACTTCCTGGTTCACTCAGGTGTTAAAGGAGCACTTCATTAACGACTGTAAATACAGCTGCTGAAAAAAACATGTGAGCAAACCCAGTACATTCCATTTCTCCTCATCAATAATATAACATAACATAACTTAACATAACATAACTTAAAATAACATAACACAACATAACATAACATAACATAACATAACATAACATAACATAACTTAACATAACATAACTTAAAATAACATAACACAACATAACATAACTTAAAACAACATAACATAATATACATAATATAAGGTATTTTAATATGATATAATATGATACTGCAACAACAGCAAATAATAGTAATAATAATAATAATTTATTCGTTTCACACTTTTCAAACCACAAAGTGCTTCAAAGGACATTTTGGTGTAACTTGAGAACAAATGTGCTAAAGATGAAAGAAGAGTGAAATAAAATAAATTAAAATCATTTGTCATTTCAAAATAAAACACTGAAAAAACATGTCTGCAGACGATAAATGCAGACATGAGTCCAAGAGTAAAACAAGTTCTTAACCTGTGCATTATAAATAATAATAATTCATAATTTATGTGCCTCCTGTGTTTTACTGGTCTCCCACCATTATGATGTTCTCTCCTGTGTTTCACCCGATTCATTTCTCTCGACCTCCCTCATTTATTTAGTCTCTGGGTTTTAGTTTCTCTGATTCCTTCAGTTCTCTTTTACAGATTAATCTATTTCATTTACCAGCTTCATAACTCAACTATTTGTTTACAGTCGTTTTCCTCAGAGACCGAACAACAACAAACACTGAACCATGAAACCTTCAGTGTTTGTACATGATCATGTTTTTATCGCACAACATCGTAACATCAGGTGAGTTTCTGCTCATTAGGTTCAGGGTGTTTACATTATACAGGGATGATCCTCAGTGACCGCACAACACACACACACACACACACACACACAGCCGGAGGACAGTGTGTGTGTTTTATTAATAGGTGACCTATTATGGATTCACAAGCTGAGGTTGTGTGAACTCTGAGACGATCTCTTCAACCCTCGTTCACTCAGAACTGATCCTGGTTCTGTTCTGTTCTGTGTGTTCCACTGAGGTTCTGTCATTAAGACGAATTCCTTCCCATCTATTACAGTTTGTGTCTGATCTGATTCTGGGTCAGTCTTGTCTCTGCAGCAGGACTCCTCGGCTCTCTGCTCGCTCTCCACTTCACAGCGGAGATGTTGTGAAGTGACATGTCACGGCGTGTTGGCACGTCTACGTGCAGCATCATAGGTGCACAGGAAGTTTCCTCCATTGTTCCTCGTCTCCCTGCGTCGGAGCAAATGTCCCCGGGTTTCAGACAAAGAGGAAAAGCTGAGGTGAACGTTTGCACTTCAGTTCCCTTCAGTCTCCATGAGGGAGCTCGGCCTGCAGGAGGAAGATCAATAACAACATGGCCTCAGAGCCGGGAGCCGCACAATCAGCTTTAAAGTCTGCACAGCGACAAACAAGGAGCTGGAGCTTCTTCATGTTTAATGACAATTATTGTTTACACCCAAAATCTATATACAGTCACTGATCATCTTTATATACAGTCACTGATCATCTTTATATACAGTCACTGATCATCTTTAAATACAGTCACTGATCCTCTTTATATAAAGTCACTGATCATCTTTATATAAAGTCACTGATCATCTTTATATACAGTCACTGATTATCTTTATATACAGTCACTGATCCTCTTTATTTACAGTCACTGATCCTCTTTATTAACAGTCACTGATCCTCTTTATATACAGTCACTGATCATCTTTATTTACAGTCACTGATCCTCTTTATATACAGTCACTGATCCTCTTTATATACAGTCACTGATCATCTTTATATACAGTCACTGACCATCTTTATATACAGTCACTGATCCTCTTTATATACAGTCACTAATCATCTGTATATACAGTCACTGATCATCTTTATATACAGTCACTGATTCTCTTTATATACAGTCACTGATCATCTTTATATACAGTCACTGATCCTCTTTATATACAGTCACTAATCATCTGTATATACAGTCACTGATCATCTTTATATACAGTCACTGATCCTCTTTATATACAGTCACTGATCATCTGTATATACAGTCACTGATCATCTTTATATACAGTCACTGATTCTCTTTATTTACAGTCACTGATCATCTTTATATACAGTCACTGATTCTCTTTATATACAGTCACTGATCATCTTTATATACAGTCACTGATTCTCTTTATATACAGTCACTAATCATCTTTATATACAGTCTACACCTTGGTTTAGAAGATGATGTTTAATCCGGACCTGATTTTTGTTGCTCTGGATAAAAGCTTCAGCTCAATGAGATGTAATGAAAACAGATTATGAGTTTTACCAACTCGTCCTGAGCGTGTGCACGTGCATGTGTTCCTCGCATCAGCTGGATGGCCGCTCTGTAAATGTTTGTGACGGGGGGGCAGTAAACACACACACTTTCCCTCCACATCTATGATTTACAGTCAGTGGAGGCTGAGCAGTGTAGAGCAGCACACACACACACACACACATTACACACACATTAAACCCACTCTGCATGGGTGCCATGTTGCTGTGTGGGCACAATGGCATCATCATTTATTCATTGAGTCGTCATCCCTAATGGAAAAGTGCAGATTAGAGACATCACAGTTTCATGAGTTCATTTGATGTATAGAAATGTTGTGTGTGGAACAACAGGCCTTTAAACTGCAGCTTGCCTCACTCTGATGAACGTGGGAGGAGTTAGGAGGTCACGTGACACGGACTGAAGCTCCAACGTGTCAGAGCAGCTTTACCTTCAGTTTGAAACCACCTGTGATTCCAGGTTGTTTTCTAAATTCATGATCTGAATCCGTTTCTCTGTCGTCTGAGATTAGAAGTTTTTTCCA
The DNA here is from genome assembly GCF_949316205.1 of Platichthys flesus. Lineage (NCBI taxonomy): Eukaryota > Metazoa > Chordata > Actinopteri > Pleuronectiformes > Pleuronectidae > Platichthys > Platichthys flesus. The sequence goes on along the minus strand of NC_084959.1, from coordinate 876,750 downwards.
GAAGCATCAAAAGATTTTTTGATGCTGATTCACCAGTTTATGTGAAAAGAGAGGAGACTGGGATTGTGTGTCCTGACTGGAATGTCTCAATAAGATGTTCATCGTTCATCTTAGAATCTGTCTTTATCTTATCTTAGGCTGAAATGTGTTTGTCGTCGCTGTAAACAAACACAATCAGCTGATCTCCTCTTGAAGCTGCTGTGTTCTGTCCAGTCAGCGTTTTGTCCACTGGTTCCCGACCTCTGGGTCATGAGGTCATGATGTGATTAATGGGAGAGGAAAATAAAACCTGATCCTGGACCTTTTTCTTTGACATGTTTATAATCATTTTTCTTTTTGAGCCTAAATAAGTTATTCATATGAAACCATGTGAGACATTTAGAGGGAGAAGGTCTGAAGGATCCAAGGGATCTGAGGTTCCTTCTCAATGCTGACCGACTAATATCACCATGTAGTACTAATATATATATAGTACTAATATATATATATATATTAGTGAATATATATTACACTTTAGAGCAGGCACATGCACAGATAGACCCCTAGTGGTGCTCAAGACCTAGACCTTTTGCCCTGGATGAGAAAAGTGCCCTTCTGCTCGAGCCCAATTTTTTCTTCATTCACCAATATTTAAGAATAAAAATTACTCTCTGTCTTCAATTCCCTCAAATGTGTTTTGATATCTGACGGGGCATTTATTTGAGTTCTTGTGAGAATCCCCCCCCCCCCCCCCCCCCCCTCGTGCTCCGCTGCCCCCCAAAATGTCTTTGCACGTGCCTGCTTTAGAGAAAGAGGGGGAGAGAGAGAGAGAGAAAGAGAGAGAGAGAGAGAGAGAGGTAGAGAGAGAGAGACGGAGAGAGAGAGAGACAGAGAGAGAGAGAGAGAGAGAGAGAGAGAGAGCAAGAGAGAGGGAGGGAGGTAGAGAGAGAGAGAGGAACAGACTCAGTGATCAAACCCTCTCTCAGAGTCGCTGCTGTTCTTCAAACTCTGGATGTTGGACCCTCACAGACAGACCGAGGACACTGAGACAGACCGAGGACACTGAGACAGACCGAGGACACTGAGACAGACCGAGGACACTGAGACAGACCGAGGACGCTGAGACAGACCGAGGACACTGAGACAGACCGAGGACACTGAGTGACGCAGGCTGCCGGTGGATGTGAGTCTGTCTCCGGGCTCAGGTGGATCTGTGGCGGGTCTCGGTGTGGATGGGATTACACCGGTTGTTCCGTGTGTCCTGTCGGTGCTGCGGCTGGAGGAGGAACTATGCGGCAGCGGAGCTCCCCGGTGCTGTCCCCGGTGCTGTCCCCGGTGCTGTCCCCGGTCCTGTCCCCGGTCCTCCCGGTGCTCCCGGTGCGGCTCCTGCTGCTGCCGCTGCTGCTCGTCGGGCTCTGCAGCGGCACAAGTTTCCCAAGTAACATCCACATAGGTGAGTGAGCTGCATGTCCACACTCATACATGTACATTCATATTCATATTCATATTCATATTCATATTCATATTCATATGCATGTACATATACAGAAGCTGGAACACCCGCTCTTAGTCTTAGTGAGTGTCTTTCACATTTGAAACTCATAGTTTGTACAAAATATTTATATATTTTTTGTTTTTGTTTATATACACAGATTGATTGTCCAATATTTCTGTACTCTGATATATTTGGATTTCTTCATATAATATATTGACTACCAGTTATTTTTCATACCTCAGTTCTTATCACCAGTAACAGCGATGAATCATACGACTGGTTTCTATAATAATCTAGATAATGGCAGAATATTCCTGTTGTGATTTGCACTTTGTGGATATATTCCCTCTGGGTTGGATTAACGCCTGTAGCAGGGATTTCCTCTGTGAGTTACAGTTTATCACTATTCATATATTCATGAAGTGACTTTCACTGTCACATGTGTCTCACTCTTCAATGTTCTCACGACACAAGAGGAGAAGATTCCAGATGAAGATGTGAGTTCAGGTGAAAGTACACAGATATCTACAGGAGAGGAGTCAGCACCACGGACAGAGACTGTAGATCTGCTCTGATTCATACATGAGAGTGTGTGTGTGTGTGAGAATGTGTGTGTGTGTGTGTAAGTGAGAGTGTGTGTGTGTGTGTGTGTGTGTGTGTGTGTGTGTGTGTACAGCTATTCCTTTGTCAACTGTTACTACCTGGGCTACACATGAATAACATGATTTACATTTTGACTCGTTTATACGTTTTATTCTCAGGATTTATTTTCACATAAAAATTAAACTAATGATAATTTTCTCTATTATCTGATCAATGAAATGTTACATGTTCGATTCCCACAGCTTCTCTGAGTCTGAGGTGATTCACTGTCATATACGACAAACAAAACCAATAAGAGAAACTGGAGCCACTGGTTTATCTTGAGTGAAACAATGGATGAGCTTCCCAGCTGCAGATTGTGGAGCTGGAGTGTTTCCTGCTCGTCGTGTTGCCCCCCCGCTCCTCTGGTGAAACCCCTGTAGTGCCTTGTGTTTCTTACGGCTCCTGTAATGTTTCCTCTGGGATGGTGCAGGATGTGGAGACTGCTGCAGCCTCTAAATAGGACTTTGAACCTTTCGTAGATATTTCTCCAGATGAGCTCAGACTCTGCTGCAGCTCCTCCTCGGCTCCACATGCAGCAACCGAACAGGAAATGAAATCCTTCCTTTACAGCAGAGACACGAGACAACACACCGGAGCGTCCGGCTGAAATGTCTCCTGCAGGACGAGCAGACGCTGAAACACTTTTAGTTCAATCAAATGTTGACTACGTTTTACCTGTAAGAGTATTTGTACTAGTTACTTTTACTAAAGTAAAGTACTTCTTCAACCACTTTCAACGTATAGAAATATTCACTTTGATAGAGAAGTCAAATTTGATCTTCTGATCTCGGTGATACTGAAGAGACGGACAGAGACGTTCAGTGTGACAATATTCTGCTGCAGTTTCCTGTCAGCTTGAAACTCACCTGCAGCGCTGCAGTCTGTGTGGATGTGTTACCTGAGTCATGAGAACGTCTGTCAGAGCTTGAACACTTCAAACAGCTGGTGAATGAAACTTATAATATTCCAATAACACCCACATATTATATAATTTGCTGTTTGCCAGGAAAATATAGAAAAACCTACTTTACTTCAAACAGCCCAACTTTTAAAAATACAGTAACATGTTTTATATAGCTGGCCAATCAGAGCAGACTGGGCTTTACAAGGGGGGGGGGGGGGCTTCTTAAAGAGACAGGAGCTAAAACCAGGTGTTTGAGACAGAGGCTGAAGAGAGGAGCTGCAGTGATGGACGTTGATGCTGGATGAGAAAAAGAAACGGTGGAACTGAAAGTATCAAAGACGTGAGATCAGAATCAACCTCTGACCTCTGACCTTGAGAGTCATCTTCTTTCTGTTCTTCTTCTGTGTTTCAGGAGGCCTTTTCCCCCCCGGCTCCCATGAGTACGAGGTGTTTCGCTTCGCGCTGGCTCAGCATCAGGACGTCCCCAAGCTGGTGCCTCAGGTGGACATGGTGGACACGGGGAGCAGCTTCGCTATGACCTACGCCTGTAAGTTCAGTGACCGATGAAATACACTAACTTTGAATATGAAGTCTCAATATGAACAAGAACCTCCAGGTGCTGGTTGGTTTGTTGAATTGGAAACAGGAAGTTGTGTTCACGTTGTGTGAATCTTCAGCTGGTGGTGAGTTCATGTTTTGGTCGTGTGGATATTTGAAGTGACGTTAGCATTCAGAGGATCCTCTTCCTGTGTGAGCGTGCTGCAGGTCAGTGTGGTTCAGGGCATCGTGGACTTCACTGAGCAGAGCTGGGATTAAGGGAGAAGAGAAGCTGTAAAGAGCCGACAGCAGCAGTAACGGCCTCGGGCTCCAGGGAACGTTCAGACTGAAGCAGCTTCAGGGAACAAAACGCTGACCTCGTTTCCTTCTGTGTGAAACCACCACAGTTACCTGCCAGCCTCATTACACCTGTGTTCAAATCTACACTCTGCTGTGAAACTGGGTTTAGGTCCAGGCCGTTGACTGGTCTCATCTGGAACTAATTCAGCTCATTAACACTTTTATCTCAATTCTCTTATTAGTAGAATATAAAACAGTAAATCTACACGTGAACAGATGATTATCAGAACAATATGAAGAGTAACCCCCGAGACGCCTGATTGGAGGAGCACATAGAACGTGTCCAGTAGGTGGCACTATGACTCAGACGCAATGAAAACACGCTTCCTTGGGAGAAAAGGGGAAATGATTGTGATTTATTTGGTTAGTCAGTCCATCCTGCTTATCCAGGTCACATTCAGATTTCATTTTTTGTTTGGTCTGATGGGGAAATTAATATAAAATAACATTCTGTGATTTCAGATGAAACAAGGTGAGACAGGATGTTGGAAAAACCGTCTCTGAGCTGCAGAAACTCCACCGTGACTCAAATGAGATGTTTAATGTGTCCGTCATAAGTCAGAGTTAATTACACTGAGACGCAGAATAATCCTTAAAAAGCTTTAATGAAGTTAAACTTCCTCCTCAGTGGAACGTTCAGTCGTGTTCGTCATCATCACCGAAACTGATTCCTGATAAAAGAGCAGAAGAGTCCGATCAGCTGCTCGGAGACGAGTCTGTTCCTTCAGAGACATTTGTTTTGATAGGGAGGGAGAGGTGGGGGGGGGGGGTAGAGAGAGAGAGAGAGAGTATTTATCAGCCGTTCCACTTTTCTTACGTCTTCACTGAGATTAATCTCATTTGGAACATTCCATGCATCCGATGTTTCATTTTCCTTCTTTTAACGTTTCCTCTTTATATTTTTAAAACCCCACAAACATGAAGTGAATGTTTTTATGCAGATTCACTGACAGCGCGGTTGTTTACCTGGTTTTCGTTATAGTTCATAAGACCCAGTTTACTCAGAGACGTTTCTTCCATTTTGTAAAAACCAGATAACGTTTCAGTCTTGAGAGGTCAGCTGGTCGTACATGGCTCAAGCGGACAGTGGTGCTTCACATGTTCTGCTCAGCTCCAGGTTGATAGTTGAGTGTTACGACTGTGAATGTTCTCATGCTCCATCGCTGCAGCTCCTCGTTCCAGCCGCTCAGAAGACAAAGACAGATTCTGAAACATCAGGAGTATTTATTAAACAACAACGATAAGACCACGTGCAGGGGGCGTGGCCAACGAGCTGCTCAGTGTGTCAATGAGGTCACATGATGAGGAAACAGATCTGATCTTCAGTGCTCTCTGGCTTTACCTCAGACGTTGAACTTTTGAACTTTGGAACTTTTACAGTCACAGGAAACATGAATATGAAGCTGAAGGAAAGAAACTTCACACGTCTCCTGTGAATGAGACATTTTGAATTTGAACATTTTGTTAGAGTTTGAATCTTTACATCTCTTCCCACATTCAAATCTGTCTTTGTGTGAATTTTAAATAGAAAGTGAGAGAGAGAGCGCTGCTGCAGACCACCGGGGGAGAGGGGGGGGGGGGGGGGGGGGTGTTGTCGCTGCAATAATAAACACAATCCTATTGTGAAGGAACGCAAATGGAGTCGGGCGCTTTGGCAAAACGACACGATGTCGCATTCACGCCAGAGAATCAGACTGAAACGAATGGAGGCGACTGAAAGGAAGAGAGAGAGAGAGAGAGAGAGAGAGAGAGAGAGAGAGAGGGTGAGAGAGCATCTCCCTCTAATAGAGCATGTAAGAGGGATTTGAATGGAGCTCTAACCTGAGTCACCTCATGTTAACACAAAGTCAGGCTCTGCTGACAGCTTCACACACACAGACACACACCACACACACACACCACACACACACACACACCACACATACACACATCACAAATCAGGTTTTATCATTTGATTCATTTAGGAAACTTTGCCGTTGACAGGAAGGAGCCAGTTCAGAGAAGGAAACGAAGCAGACAAGACAAAAGAAACTACGTCTGTGATAAAAACACAGAAGTGATGAAACATGAGATATCTATATGTGTGTGATATCAGGAGATGGTAGAGTCGTAACAGACAGTCAGAGACATAGAGGTGACAAAACCTGCTCTGGAGGTTTTAAAGAAAGTTGCTCATCTCTCTGTCTGGACGTTGTGACCCAGACTGTTGTCGTCCGTTCTGACACAAACCAGATGGAAGGACAGATTGTTTCCAGACCCACATCCCTCTGGTTGAGGTCTTTTCACCTGGACTGCGTCACCGCTCTGGAAAGACGTGAATGAACCTGTCCTCCTCAGACGTCTTCATTTCCTGTGTTTTCTGTGGACGAGCTCGTGTGTAGAAAATAGAACGTGTTCTTTGAGAGACTGAAAGAGAACGAAGTGAGAACCTAGCACAAGCAGCCGAGGATTAAAAATGAAGACGGGTGAGATTTGTAAAACTACATCTACATCTTCATCACAGTGTGACGCTGAGCTGCAGCTGCACGAGAGGCAGCGAAGATTTAAAGAGCTGAAGACGAGGGGAGGGGGGGGAGGAGGAGGAGGAGGGAGGGGGAATTAAATGGTGTTTCTCCTCTGTCTCACTGCCAGGACTTCCCTTATCAGGAGGGGACAGACTGAGGCGACAGCAGGAATGGACACGACCCCCCCGCTCCCTGTAGTTTGTGTTATTTATTGTTTATTGGTGTAGAAAATAAAAAATAAAGTGTTGGAGAGATTGCTGCGGGAGAAAGAGAAGAGAGAGAGGGAGGGGGGGGAGCTGGTGGGTTCCTGGTGACATTTCGCCCTTGAGGACTCACTTGTAGTTTCACGCTCAGTTGAACGCCTGAAATGTGAATTGAGGATAAAGTGCAGCCTTTAAAAAAATGTTGGCCTGGAAAGACGTTTATCTTCAGAAACATAATTTACTGAATAATGAGAAGGAGGACGAGTCGGGGATTATTGGCAATTAATAATCCTAATCTCTCCGTTTCATGTCGGACAAACAGGAGCAAGATCAGATAAACGAAAAGAGAGGAAGAGACGGCAGCTGACATGTTGGTTTGTGACCTGTGAACGACTTAAACCAAGGATGACACGTGTGTGTGTGTGTGTGTGTCTGTGTGTGTGTGTGTGTGTGTGTGTGTGTGGCTCTGATGACGGTTGATGAAAAGAGAGGGAAACCATGGTTCAGTTTGATCCAGACCCAGAACTCCTCTTCTGGGTCTGGACCTCTTCTGCTCTGAGGAACCGTTCACACCTGATGTTCAGGTCCAGACTGAACTGAAGAGTCTGAAGCTCTGAACCCAACCAGGTGTGAACGAGTCCTCAGTCAGGTGATTAGTGTGTGACGCTGAGGATTCAGCCCGTGACCTGGTCATGGTGCTGGTCACGCCCCGTGGTCGACTGAGGACTCTGCTTCGCTCGGTCTTCTTCTCCTGCTGTCAAATAAATGCTGGGTGGGTTGTGCGGCTGATTTGTCGACTCTGGAGTGAATTGTGTGTAAATCTCTGTGGACGAGTGGAGTGTAAATGTAGACATGGAGGCAAAAGAGACAACGTTCAGACAGATGGGATTTATATCTGCAACTGATGGGGAAGCTTCTGTGTGTGTGTGTGTGTGTGTGTGTGTGTGTGTGTGTCTGTGTGCTTGTGTGTCAGAGCTGCAATTCTCAGCAGGAGATTATTGCGAGGCTGCCTGGGAGGCAGCAGTTGCCTCAATGACTTTAAACACCATGTGAATGTGTGCTGCAGATTGGTGTGTGTGAGTGTCTGCGTGTGTGTGTCTGAATGTGTGTGTGTGTGTGTGTGTGTGAACGGTGCATCACCCTGAGGAAAGCAGCCATTTAATCTATTATTCAGCATCTCTACTAAACACATTAATTAGAGCCTCAGGTTCAGACTCGCTGCCACTCGACTCTCTGGAGCTGGGATCTGTGCACCTGGAAAGGAATCCTCTCTGAGTCGTTGAGGGAGATTCTGTGTTAGTTGTTTTTCTGTGGACGTGTTGATGAGGTTTCTAACACGTGACGTGAAACAGGAAGAACACAAACATCTCAGGATGAAGAAGAGGAGCCGGACACGTAGAAGATGAAGACGTCCACTTGGAAACACGAAGAGATTCCAGATCTTCTGGTGATGAGGGCCGACGCTGGTCTGGATGAGCTGTAAACAACAACACTGATCTTTACACAGCAGAGTTTAAACGACAGGTCCCGCCTCCTGCTGCTCTACAGGCTCCGCCCCTGCTGCTCTACAGGCTCCACCCCTCACCTGGATGTTCCCACATGTTCCTGTTTGAACGAGTCGGACCCGACAACCTGCTGCCGCTTCACAGGACAAAGCCTGGACACCATTTGACATCACACTTCATAAAGAGAGATGGTCCATAACAAGGTCATCAAGACGACCCAGATAAAGAAATGTCTGAGGAACCAGAGGCTCCGCCCTCTTCACTGTATCGTCTGTGACCTCTGACCTGTGGCTGTCAGCGATCACAGGCTACAGGCTGAATCTTCAGCATCCGTCACTTCACATGAAACAAACAGCGAGCACAAGCGTCACTGTCGAGCGTGAGAGGCCGGAGCTGCAGCTCATTCTGTTTCTGACGGACGTCATTCTGAGGAAGTGTTGGCAAAGTGACGGGAACGCTGAGCGACAGAGGGAAACGCTGACCTGATCATCGGAGGCGTGTCTCCACCGCAAAGAGCCACAGGTCCTCGTGGGCGAAGGAGATGGAGGATTATTAGACGTCCTGGTGATTACCCGCTGATACCCTGAATCCCTCCTGTCCTCTGCTCTGTTCCCAAAGCTCAGACAGACGTGTGCTGTGGAGCGGACAGATGGACGGATGTGGTCTCAGCTGTGGGCCCCGTGGCGCCTGTCCTTGTCTCTGGGCTGTGTTTAAATAAAGCTCTGTCTAAAAGCCTCAGGTGGGGGGAGCAGAGGAGGAGGACCAGAGGAGGCTGAGTGGGGACGAGACAAGGTCACCACACATCAGTGATGAGTCTTTACTGATTCACAATGATCCATTAGAGGCTGGTCACAGAGAAGGTTTGATTCAAAATGCATTGATCGTCTTTATTTAAATGTTTAAGAAGAAAAACGAGACCAGATCAGTCGGAGCAGAGCGACAGTGTAGATCAGTGTGAGGACGAGAAGGAGCTGCTGATCTGGAGCTTTTCCATAAATCACAAGATGCACATGGAGATCTTAGGGGTAGAAGGTCAAAGGTCAAGGTCATTCAGGTCTTGTGGATGTCTTAGGAGAGAAGTAATTCACACCTGGAGAGAGAATGTGTTGTGATATCAAGGCTCCTCCCATTCTGAGGTAGCAGTCACACACCCTCTCAACCAATCCTGAGTCAGGGTCAGCTGTCAATCATGTCGTTTCTATATCATCAAAACACTAAACGTGAATCATGTTTGATGAAGCTGCAGTTGATTTGTATATATGTATAAATTTAGCTTTAATTAGTCAAATCAATTATTTTGTATGAACAGTATTTTATCTTCTCTACACAGGCCAGTCCTCAGGTTTACAGGGGTTTACCAGCTCCACCAGTGACGAGTTTAAACTGGACTGAGAGCAGCTCACTGGTCACAGACGGACGTCGGTTCATGTGTTAATAACTTCATCCGGAGTCGTTCTCTGATCTCGACCTGAACACAAATAACCACAAAGAGTCTTGAGCTCAAAGCGTCTGTCGTCTCTGATTGGGCCTGACGTCCCAGTGGGACAGCAGCGCTAATGCTAGGAGACAGATACCTCGTTAGCATGATGGCGTCTGCCAGAGGGCTAATGTCTATTGTTAGCATGATAGCATGGCCCCAGAGGGAGCGGTTATTTCCAGTGCCAGCCGGCTCAGGGGAATGGGCTTGTTGTTAGCATGCTAGTGTTAGCCACAGGGAGCTGCAGTGCAACGAGGACACTGAGATAAACATGTGGCTCATCTCATTGAGATTCATCCACTGTCCTGAACAGACCGTTTGATTTAGTTTATTTTATATTTGACTTCTTCATCTAATATCATTATTTGTATGTGACGGCTGTTTAAAGTCAAATCATCAAGTTCCAATTAGGTAAAAATTCTTCAACATCCTGGTCTTTTCTCTGTTCGATGACTCATCCACTCAGGGGCGTGTCCTCATTCTGTGTCCAATCAGGAAGCTTTCCGGAATCATCAACTCCGTCCCTGTGACTATTTATTCTGACAGTGAGCGACCGGCCTCACCGTCTCCTTCATCGTTAAAGTCCTGGACAACAGAGAGCAGTCATCATGACCTCATGTTGAGCTGCTGGTACAGGCCACGAGCCCCAGGGGGCGCTGACACATCCACAGCCACTCGCTGCTGTAAACTATCGATTAACATCCACCAGAGTTTCCTCCACAGCTTCATGTTTGTAGCAGAACCATGTAGATATGAAGCCTGACGTCTGTTTCACTCTGAGACTGAACTGTGGATCCGACCCAACGTATCCCAGGATGCATTGCTTTACTAACGATTGTGTTTTAACAGAGTAACGGAGGAATGTTTGAGAATCAGACATCCACTCAACCAATCAGCTGATGTTACACAAATATGTCCAAGTTCAACTCTGTTGTGAGGCAACAGCAATATGACAGCTCAGGTGTCATCTGCTAACATGGAGGGGGCGGGGTTATGACCTGTGCTGCACCACGCCTCCAGGGGGCGATCAAGACACTTCACTTCACTTTGGGAGTTTCTTTCCGTCTTCTGTTGTGTCCCGGGTGGTGCCATCTACACAGCGGACATGTTTTTATTCAATCAAAATCCCTGTTTGCTCAAAGGAGCATCAAATCAGACAGTGATTTACAGGAGGATCGGGGGTGCCTCAGCAGCGAGTGTTATTTTGTCTTAAGACTTAATCCCGACTGTGAAGGAGCTCTGCACGGAGAGTCACTTGATTAAAGTCATTGTGTGTTCAGGGTTTACCGTGTTGAAGCCTTTGTGAGGAGCAGGGAGTCGACCCCATCAGCCCCACAGCAGCAGGACGTCTGTCCTCCACCTACGTGAGACGACTTCACCACGCTGAGGTTTCACCTTCTGTTGCTTTCAGAGGAAAAAGTAATGACAGAAAATCAGATACTGGACGTGAACTTGATTTGACTCCTGGTTTGTTTGGTGACCTGGAGTTCAGAGCAGATAAAAAACAAGTGGAGCTTGAAACAAGACAGAGGACATCAGTGAAAACAGACGGAGGAAGGACAGAAGGTGGAAGACGAGCTGGAGGATGGAGGGATGAACGCTGAAAGAGAGAGGGACAGGGAGGAGAAAAACTACACAAATAGAGATTTCACTGCTGTTCCTCTCCCGAAGGACGTCTGGTTTGGAGGAAGGAATCGAACTCGCGGGTCACTGGAAGATGCTGATGACAGTGAACAGCCATTTCTCACGAAGAAGAAACAAAACACGACTCATGATTTATAAAATGTTGCTTTGAGTTACTAACTAATACAAACTTAAGAGAACATGTCAGTAAAGAACAAGTCAATTGACCCATTCGACGGCATGACAGCTTCAAATAGTAGAGCTAAGTTATTTGATGATATAAAGAGGTGATGATTGACAGCTGACACTGACTCAGGATTGGTCGAGAACGTGTATGGGCGGGACCTCAATAAGTAATAACCATAAGATGGAGACGTGTCATCGTCTTTATTTACATTTCGTGGTTTAACGAACTTCTATCTGGCCCATGTGACTTGTAGAAGCTGAGCAGATGATTTCCAGCAGATTTCTTCTTTTTTCTTTTGTCATTTGGTGTTTGAAGCCAAATTTGTCAAACATTTCCTGGTTTCAGAATCTTACTAAAGGACTTTTCTCCAATTTACTTTATTGATATAAAAATCTTTTGGGTTTGGACAAAACAAGACGTTAGAGAACTTTTGCTCTGGCGACCTGTCCGTGCTCTAGATCAGATGATTCATTGAGAACATGTTGTAAAGATGAATCTTCTGTTGTAATAACCTTCTCTCTTCCTCCCTCTGTTTCTCCACCTGTCCCAGTCTGCTCCCAGTTCTCCAAGGGCGTGTACGCCATCATGGGTCTGTACGACCGGAAGACGGTCAACATGCTGATGTCGTTCTGCGGCTCCCTGCACGTCTGCTTCGTCACGCCCTCTTTCCCAGTTCAGACCAACAACCAGTTCGTCCTGCAGCTGCGTCCTCAGCTGCAGGAACCTCTCATGGCTCTGCTGGAGCAGCTGGACTGGAGCAGGTTCGTCTACATGTACAGCTCCGACTCAGGTGAGGACACTCATATGTTCATGGTGTTTGTCAGGAAGGTCTCAGACCCAGGTCTCCGTCTCCTGCTGCCTGTCAATCAAACACGTTCACCCTGTGAGTCTCTCAGTCGGCTGCAGCCGGGATCTGAGGTCGGGCGTTTGTTTGACAGTCGGTGGCTGACGTGGTCTGAGCTGAGGCTTCTTACATCTGCCCAGGAAGCCTCGTGTGTATCTGGAGTGATAATACGTCTCATGTTACTGATCCTCAACATCTGTGGAGGAGATGTTTGCTGTTGGTCGGAGGCGGAGGAGGTTTCCAGAAACCAGGAGCTTAACACGTAGAAACGGTCTCAGAGATAAGAGAAGAGAAGGTGATGCTACATGTGCTTTGATTTTATACAAAACAACTTTCACAAAATGTTCGGAGACGGAATCATTTTGTCTGAGTTGAGGATGTGAAGGAAGATATATAATTTAAACACTAGAACTAGTTCAATACTTGTGTTTTATCCAATTTAATAAATAAACAAGTTCTCAGATGGCAAATCCTGAAGGTCTTTTGATCTTAACCCTCAGGAACGACCCAGCAGCTGTCTCTGTAACAATCTCCTTAGCCGGTCACCTCAGGATAAATGATAACTTTTGGATCAGGTAATAAGTTTCTTTGGCAGACGACATTTGTGACTGGAGGAGAAATTGAAGAGATTGTGCTAATGGATAATAAAACAGCAACCAGCTGATAAACACTGAGCTGAAACTCCAGATCTGAGATCAGTCCAGGGAACAAGCAGGAAGCTGGAGAGAGTCGAGGAGGTGAAGAGAGGGAGAGAGTCGAGGAGGTGAAGAGAGGGAGAGAGTCAAGGAGGTGAAGAGAGGGAGAGAGTCGAGGAGGTGAAGAGAGGAATCACAAACAGGAAGAACATTTACTTTATTTCAGTTTCTGCATCTTCTCCATCATCTTGTTTTTTAGCCTTTTTGCTCTGTTTGTTATTTCTTCTCTTTCATATCTGTCACCTTGTCCGCTTCCTCACTACTCACTCCTCCTCCTCTCCTCCTCTCCTCCTTTCCACCTCTCCTCCTCTCCTCCTCACCTCCTCCTCTCCTCCTCTCCTCCTCTCCTCCTTTCCTCCTCTCCTCATTTCCTCCTCTCCTCGTCTCCTCAGTGGTGAGGCTCGGATTTCTGTCTGGTTGTTGCCGACTCCCCAAAGCCTTTGATAGTGTGTGTGTGTGTGTGTGTGTGAGTGTGTGTGTGTGTGTGTGTGTGTGTGTGTGTGTGTGTATTGTCACTGCTAACAGATGACAATTTATTACATAACAAACTTACAAGTCTGCTCTGCCCTTTATTATTCAACAAACACACACAAACACACACTCAGATAAAGAAGTTATCGATGCTGACTCATCCCATAATCATCGCTCTGTCTCGTTGCCATGGACACAGCCTCCACAGACTCCGCCTCCTCCTGCTCATAGCTATAAGAGCTGTGTGGTTATTTGGATGTCTTGTGATTTTGAGTATATATAAAGTGTAGAACTGTGTGTGCGGTGAAGCATCTTCCTTAAACTGTCCAGAGAACCGGGGGCGCTCTCACTTCTCTATGTTCTACACAAGTGCCGCTGAGCAAGGCGTTTATCGAGGTCGTGGCTCAGTGAACTTTTCATTAATAGAAATAAATCAGTGGAGGACAGAGAGACGCACAGACAGCAGCTGCTGAGGAGATAAACCAGGGAGCATCAACTCGCATGAGCAGAGATCCTGTGTAATTGAACATGAAACGGATTTAGTGTGTGGTTGCTGCTGCCGCGTCGCTAGGCTAATGTCTCGCTAACACACACACAGACACACACACAGACACACACACACACACACACACACGCTGTTATCCACGCTCCAACACACTCGTTACAAGCTGTGTGACGAGCGAGACAGTTTGTCTTTCTTCTTCTCTTCTTCAGGTTCCAGAAACAGGAGGAAAGCGTCACAGTTGTTGTTTTTTTGTGTAACTCGACACCAGAGATGTTTTTATGTTTGTCTTGATTTCATCTCTTGAGTTTTTATGAGTTTGATTTGTAATAATTCGACTCGACTCAATTCAAAGTGTCTCTGAAGTGGAGTAAACAAGAAATCCTTACGAGGACGAAAACAACCGAAACAATCAGACTGATGATCCTGTGGTCCAGAAGGGACGAGCTAATTAGCTTCTGGAAAGAAAACACTGTCAACGATAAAATGGGTTTAAAGCCGAGAACGAGTCAAACACAGTTTATCAGATCCGAGGATTCAATATATCAGTGAGTCCAGAAAATCCCCATGTTTGACCAGGGGCCAGGAGGGATGCAGGTTCTGGACCATCATCAGGGATCCGGTGAGAGAGCTGCTCTCCAGAGACACTACATCTGAATTTGCAGTTTGCGAGTCTGAAAATAGAGATTATTTAAAAGTTGATCTCACTCAGGAGGTCGAGTTAATTTGGACTCAGAGAATAGTAATCAAAACAAAAGTCAGATATTTTTCTCATGATTAAAGCTCTCTAGTGAACTAGGAGCTTTTTGGAAATGGTGGGAGTGTCAATCACTGGATCCAAGGGAAGGTTTGATTTGTTTTCTCATTTAATCTCAAACCAAAGTGGTGGATTGACCAGGTGGTGGCGCAATATTCAAATGGACCATCACCAAAGTTATTGAAACTCAAAGTGAAGGGAACATACTGCAGAAGTCTGAGCACAGTGTCATGCTGTCCTGGATCGGCCCTGTGTTGGTCCTGTGCTGGTCCTGTGCTGGTCCTGAGCTGGTCCTGAGCTGCTCCAGTGCTGCTCCAGTGCTGGTCCTGAGCTGGTCCTGTGCTGGTCCTGTGCTGGTCCTGAGCTGGTCCTGAGCTGCTCCAGTGCTGCTCCAGTGCTGGTCCTGTGCTGGTCCTGTTCTGGTCCTGTACTGGTCCTGAGCTGCTCCAGTGCTGGTCCTGTGCTGGTCCTGAGCTGGTCCTGTGCTGGTCCTGAGCTGGTCCTGAGCTGGTCCTGTGCTGGTCCTGTGCTGGTCCTGAGCTGGTCCAGTGCTGGTCCTGTGCTGGTCCTCCACTGGTCCTGTGCTGGTCCTCTACTGGTCCTCTACTGGTCCTGTGCTGGTCCAGTACTGGTCCTGTGCTGGTCCTCTACTGGTCCTCTACTGGTTCTGTGCTGGTCCAGTACTGGTCCTGTGCTGGTCCTCTACTGTCCTGTGCTGGTCCTCTACTGGTAATCTACTGGTCCTGTGCTGGTCCTGAGCTGGTCCAGTGCTGGTCCTGTGTCGGTCCATCAGTCCATGTTCCTCCTCCTCCCTTCTTTCCTTTCTTTTCCTCTCCTCCTCCTTTTCTTTAGTCCTGCTCTCCTCTCCTCTCGTAGAAACGACAAACATAAAGGATGTTTATGTAAATCCGATGAGCAGATTAGTGTCTATATTTATAAAACTGGTCTCTCTCCCTCTCTCTCTTATTATCACCCCCCCCCCCCCTCTCTCCCTCTGGTGTACCTTCCTGTTTTTATCTTTCATCTCCTCTCTCTCGCTCTCGCTCTAATTGAATGTTGTACGTTATCATTAACACTTGACTTTGTGTTGCTCAGTGTGTGTGGTTGTGCGTCACTGCAGCTGTAAACAGTGTCACTGTGTGGAGGCTAATGAGCAGTTTCCCATCAGACGATCAAACAGCAGTGAAGTTCCCTGAGAGTCTCTGCTCTGCATCCAGGGAACTAATCTCTACATGGACACAAGTGTGTGGACAAGGTGTCATGAGCTGTGGAGCTTCACTGTCCTGCTCCACCTCCACGGTGCTCAGTCACTGCTCTGATGTGGATCGTTTATCTCAGATTTAAAATATGTAAACGTGCATCAGAAAACTGTTAAAGATTTTTCAATGCACCTCACATTTTAGATTTCTTAGTTTCTAAATGACACGTGATGAAAACCAGAGTTAAAAGCTGGATTCAACATCACTGAGCCGGGGGGTCCAATCCCTGAGTCCAGAACCCATCAACTTCAAAGTGGGACCAGCTTGAGTCATTTACTGGTTGAGCTGGTTTCAGACCATCAGTCAACTCCAGCTTCACAGGTTCTCTTTCTGCTTTTCATCGCTTCGGATCCAGAAGATTTATTATTACAGTTTAATTGTTCATTCATAAAAAAGATGTCTACGTGATTCCAGAGTTAATGTTGATTTGACATCGACAGTTCATCACGAGGATTCTGTCACTGCACCAACTGCTGTGAGAGAGAGAGAGAGAGAGAGAGAGAGAGAGAGAGAGAGAGAGAGAGAGAGAGAGAGAGAGAGAGAATCTTTGAAGTCTCTTTTTCTACGTGTGCCTCGCTGGTCTTTGAAGTCTATCTGAATTTTGCTGACTTGTCGTTTGAACATGGTGTGTGTGTGTGCATGTTATTGTGTGTGTGTGTGTGTGTGTGTGTCTCTGTGTGTGTCTGTCTGTGAACTATAAAATGCTGATGAGAGTTGACTCAGTTAGTTTGTAGAAACTCGACATTTGAAGATGAGTTTATCTCTGGTTGTTGATCTCATGGATGTTTGACTTCCTTCTTTAACAGAACTGGACTCAGACGTGTCAGTGAGCTGACGTTTGATAAACTGTAAAAACCTGAATACCCAGAATCCTCAGGTCACATGTTGAATCTTTGATCAAGCTTCATGTGTGAAAGTGCAGCACCTGCAGGTTTGATCCTGGTCCTCGTGCTCCTGTGTGAGGTCACATGACTCTGCTTCAATAATGAATCACAGCCGACGGGAGGAGAGAGAGTCCGGCTCGGCCTCATCACTGATACTTATCAGTTTCTCTCCTTTAATATCAGGCCTCTGAAACTAAAAGAAAAACCCTGAGTGTGTGTGAAGCAGCTGTTTGAAGATTCACCGAGACCAAGTCCGGCCTGAGGCCGTCAGCAAACATCACACGAGTCTGATTCCTCTGGAAAACCACAACTCGACGTGTAGCCTCTTCAAACCCCCCCGACAGGAAACCACTCAGTGACGTCAGGAGCACCGAGCCACAATCTGAATGTGCTGACTTGTTGTTTGAACAGGGTGTGTGTGTGTGTGTGTGTGTGTGTGTTGAGGTGTGGTGGGGTGGGGTTTGAAGGTGTTTGAGTGGCAGCGGCACGGTGGTATAGTGGTTTGCTCTGTTTCTTCACAGTAAAGGAGGTTCCTGGTTCGAACCATAGACGACAAACCGAGAACTCTCAGAGCCTGAATGATTTTTTCGTCTCATTATATTGGTCTGTGATCCACTGGTCCACTGGTCCACTGGTCCACTGGTCCACTGGTCCATCGGTCTGTCCCAGTATCAGACTCCGACGCCTCAACCCTCGATGTTGTTTCACTCTTTAGTTCTTGTAGAAATCAGCAGCTGATCCACTCGCTGCTGGAGTCCACGTCTCAGGGACTTGTTGGACGCTGGGGGACGTTTGACGTCCTGTTAGGGAAGACGCCGCCTCTGAGGAGGCAGCGGTCCACACCACTGACCCAGAACCAGCATCAGTCTGCGGTCAGTCGTTGTGTAACGACAGACGTGCACATTACCACAGTTATATCGACCTAATCACATGGAGAACTGGGAGGTCAGTTAGTCACGTGACACCACGTTAGATCCACTAGAATCCATCTGATCCCACAGGATCAATATGATGTGTCTCAAAGTCCCTGAAGGAGGTGACACCTCCTCCTCAGCTCGTTGACGTGGAGTCAGTTGATACTGAAGCACTGACTCCTGGGTTCTTGGCTGGTCTCAGGTCTGTCGGTGCTGCAGACGATCCTGGACACGGCGGCAGAGCGGACCTGGCAGGTGACCTCCGTCAACCTGGACACGCTGACCGAGTCCGGCTTCATCAAGCTGCTCACCGACCTGGAGCTGAAGAAGGACTTCAAGGTCATCGTGAACTGTGAGCTGCTGAGGCTCAACTCCATCCTGCAGCTGGTAACACACACACACACACACACACACACACACACACACACACACACACACACACACACTCACACACACACACACACACACACACTCACACACACACACTCTTCTCTCAGTTTAATGCAGCTCTTTGGTTTCAGGGAGAGACGAGTGAGGAAACTCTTTCTCTTGTGAAGGATGTTTTGGAATCTGAGTGAATGAGGTTGATGAACAGTTTGTGAGCTGAGACCTTCGTCAGTGAAGCTCCTCTTCCTCCTGAAGAGTCGGGGGGGGGGGGGGGGGGTGATCTGTGATGAAGCTGTGTTGGCTGCAGCTGAATTTGATTTCTCTTTAGCTTCGGCCTCCTCTTCCTCTTTTCCTCCTCCATCGTCCTTCCTCTTCTTTCTCCTCCTCTTCCTCTCTGCTGTCAGTTGACTCTATTAAATCTGAGAGGACCCTTTTCTCTTTCTTTCCATCGCTTTCTGATGATGAAGATGAGCAATTAATTCCTCAAAGAGAAACCGAGTCGTCCAATTAGCAGCTGTTTGAGAGGACACACACACACAGACATACACACAAACACACACACACACACACACACATACACACAGTGTGATAAATCTATAATGAATTATTTTTATCATCATCAGAAACATCTGAAATGTGATTAGCATATCGTTTCTTCTCGCTCAGATTTCTGCTCAGAAGAGAAACTTGAAGGACTACCACTTCATCCTGGCCAATCTGGTGAGTGTGTGTGTTTACTGGAATCAAACCCGTGTGTGTTTGTGTGTCAGGGCTTCATGGACCTCACAGTGTGTGTTTGTGTGTCAGGGCTTCAAGGACGTCACAGTGTGTGTTTGTGTGTCAGGGCTTCATGGACGTCACAGTGTGTGTTTGTGTGTCAGGGCTTCATGGACCTCACAGTGTGTGTTTGTGTGTCAGGGCTTCATGGACCTCACAGTGTGTGTTTGTGTGTCAGGGCTTCATGGACCTCACAGTGTGTGTTTGTGTGTCAGGGCTTCATGGACCTCACAGTGTGTGTTTGTGTGTCAGGGCTTCATGGACCTCACAGTGTGTGTTTGTGTGTCAGGGCTTCATGGACGTCACAGTGTGTGTTTGTGTGTCAGGGCTTCATGGACCTCACAGTGTGTGTTTGTGTGTCAGGGCTTCATGGACCTCACAGTGTGTGTTTGTGTGTCAGGGCTTCATGGACGTCACAGTGTGTGTTTGTGTGTCAGGGCTTCATGGACCTGAACGTCACAGAGTTCCAGAAGCTGGGGGCCAACGTGACGGGCTTCCAGCTGATGAACTGGTCCGATCCGGCCGTGGAGAAGATCAACCAGGACTGGCTGAACTTCGACACCAAGGACCTGAAAGTGGCCCGCCGGCCCCTCAGGGTACAGACACACACACACACACACGCACACAGACACACACAGACACACACTCGATGGTGACCCCCCCCCCCCCCCGTCTCCTCAGTACACCGGAGCTCTGACCTACGACGGTGTGAGCGCCATGGCGACGGCGTTCCAGAACCTGCGCCGGCAGCGGATCGACATCTCTCGCCGCGGCAACGCGGGGGAGTGTCTGGCCAACCCCCCCGCCCCCTGGGGACAGGGCATCGACATCCAGAGGGCCCTGCAACAGGTACACAACTACACACACGTGTACACAATCAACAGAGGCCATTCAATTGGTTGTGTGTTTGACATCATGTCACTGTGAAGGAACAAGTTAGAAACAACAACCAGAGTTTGTTTTCCCACGTTCATTAATGATTCTCATGTTTCACATTCACACGGTTTCATCTCCCCCCGGCTGTAGCTCCTCGTGGACTGACCCAGATCAGTCAGCCTCCCTCTCACTCTGTGGGATGTCATGGCCGCTCCTCCAACCCGCAGGAACAAGATGCTTTTGAGATTCTCTGGCTTCTCAAGTTAAAGTTTGATCTGGAGCAGAATCTGCTCGTCGAGACGTTTGAGTTTCTCTCGTCAGCCACTTCTCTGGTTGTGGACACGTCTTTGACCTGTGTGGGATCATGTTCCCTTTGGACCTGGTCCAGCACCAGCACATGGGACTGAGCCAGTTCTCAGACCTTTAGGATTTCAAGCAGTCTCATGGTTCAAATTGGCGCCGGGTAGAACCGACCATAAATCCTCTAGTGTCCTGAAAAGTACCGAGTTCAGTAACCAGCTGATCTTCACCATCGTTCAGAGCTCACTGGGACCAGTTTGATACGTCACTGGTACTGAACTAAATCCTCGTCAGCTTCTGACGTTAAATCTCTAATAACAACCAAAATGCACCGTGACAATGAGTTATTATAATAACAACAAAAACAAGAATACATCTATTCTGAGTAACAGGGAAACATCAGCACCACCATGAGGTCAAACTGGAAAACACCAGATCACGACATCACCAGAGAGTTGATAAACTGTTGAAGAGTAAAATGAAAAGAGGATTTTTATCGTTTCTGACGTGTGTGTGTGTGTGTCTGTGTGTGTGTGTGTGTGTGTGTGTGTGTGTGTGCAGGTGCGTCTCGAAGGTCTGACGGGTCAGGTTCAGTTCGACGAGCAGGGACATCGGACCAACTACACCGTGACTATGATGGAGCTCGGCAGCAAAGGAGCCACGAAGGTGCTGCTTTCTGTTGTGAAATGGTTTTAATGGTTTTAATGGTTTTCTCTCCATCAGCTTGTTTCCCTGATGAGCTCCATCTCCTCTGAGTCGAGGTGCGATGATCAGTTCCGTCACTTGTTTGGTCTCACAGGGTTCTGTTCCCCTCCATCAGACACACTGAGCTCTATGTGATGATCGTTAAACTGACTCCATAGCTGCACACTCTGGTTTCACATCCTGAAAATGGGTTTGTGAAGATTTCACTAAGAGTTCATTTGACAGTGATGACTTGACAGTTAAGTCCAGTCAGCAGCTTCTAGAGAAAACACAAGCCCACAGAATAAAGCTTAATGAGCATCAAGTAGCTGCAGGTGTGAAGAAACGCTTCACCTCCTCTCGAGCGCTGGGAGGAGGTGCTGAAGGAGGCGAGGAGATAACAGCTGTGATGTAACGGGGCTGTCCTGCGTTTAGATTGGCTACTGGAACGAGAGGAGGGGCTACGTGAACACCGCCATCTACAGGCCGGCGCCGGAGGAGGCCTACGGGCTGCAGAACAGAACCTACATCGTCACCACCATCCTGGTAAGAAGCTCCTCCTCCTGCTGCCGATGTGTAGGGGGGGGGGGGGGGGGGGGGTCAGGCTGCTCGGATAACACACAATGAGACATATCATTCTTTATGTTTATTGATGCTGATGACTACGTATAGAAACTTGTTGGAGATGTTTAAAATCATCTTTCATAATTTTCCTAACCTGCAGAAATCTGTGATTTGAATCACTTTGTTTGACTCCAACCTGGAACCAGTTTGCAGCCGTGATTAATAAAAGAATAAACGAGGGACCAATGGTAGAATAAATAAAAAACTGAAATAAAAACCAGGTCAGCAGTAAATTCAAAGATCAGCGAGCACAGAAACGTCCTGACTCCTCAGCATGTGTCTCCGAACAGGAAGCTCCCTACATGATGCTGAAGAAGAACCACGAGCAGCTGGTAGGAAACGACAAGTTCGAGGGTTACTGTGCCGAGCTCGCCTCGGAGATCGCCAAACACGTGGGCTTCACCTACCGCCTCCAGCTGGTGGGGGACGGCAAGTACGGCGCCAGAGACGGGATCACGAAGATGTGGAACGGCATGGTGGGAGAACTGGTGTACGGGGTGCGTGGTGGACTCTTCATTAGTCATTCTGCTCACCAGGTCGGGTCGAGCAGATACATGAACCTCACAGTGTCTCTCCCCCCCCCCCTCTGCAGAAGGCCGACGTGGCCGTGGCTCCGCTCACCATCACTCTGGTGCGAGAGCAGGTGATCGACTTCACCAAGCCCTTCATGTCCCTGGGAATCTCCATCATGATCAAGAAGCCCACCAAGTCCAAACCAGGCGTGTTCTCCTTCCTGGACCCGCTGGCCTACGAGATCTGGATGTGCATCGTGTTCGCCTACATCGGCGTCAGCGTGGTGCTCTTCCTGGTGAGGGGGGGGGGGGGGCAGCGTGGTGACATAGAGAATATCTAATACGCTGTAATGACCTGTTTGTGAACAGATACAAAAAGGTTTTAATTTTGTAAACACAACTATGTGAAAGTTGATTTGTAGTATTCAAAGAGCATCTTCATGAAAAACATCCAAAGAAGAAGAAATCGTTGTAAAGTTCCATAAAGTTTATTGTGTTAGTTCATGAGTAGAATAGTTCTTCTGTTTTACAAGCGTTAGTTCTCTGTGTGGATTTGATCTCTTTATTATGAAAGAAACAAATATAACAACAATATAAACATGAAGCTGAGAAACTGGGTTTGGATGAACCACTTTGACTTGTAATCGAGTATTTTTACTTTCATATAAGTGGAGGAACTGAGTATCTCCTCCCAGTAGTTTTCGTTGGGACCATCTCTCCGTCCCAGTTCTTCTTACATTTACTTAAACATACTGGAATTAAAACTTTTATTTAGTTTCAGTCTTTTCTTTTATCCCCGGTTCTGATGCTGAACCTCTGGAGAACAAAAAGCAGAAGAGAAGTTTCTTCTGATGCTTCTTCTCAGATTGTGTCCTGGTCTTTGTCTCTCAGGTGAGTCGGTTCAGTCCTTACGAATGGAAGGGGGAGGACTCTGATGACGAAGATGAGACCGTCCCCTCCTCTTCGTCTCACCGAGCTCAGCCCACCTCCTCTGAACTCGCTCACTCTCCAGGTATCTCAGCGTTGTTGTCGTGTCTCCAGTCCCCTGGTAGCTGCCCAGTTCGTTTCCCTCGTGACACCACTCTGTTTTGTCAGGTTACTCTCAGAACCAGAACCAGAACCAGAACCAGCAGAAAGAGAAGGAGTCGCCTGAATACACCAACGACTTCGGGATCTTCAACTCCCTGTGGTTCTCTCTCGGGGCCTTCATGCAGCAGGGCTGCGACATCTCTCCCAGGTGAACTGATCAACCCTCAGGCCACGCCCACACACCTGGTTCTGCTGCTTGGACACAAATTCAAGTTTTTAAATCTTTTTATCTTTTTCACTTTGAAACAAACTGAACGTTACATTTACATTTCATTCATAAAACATTCCAGGTTTTTCCCTGATTCCTAAACACAATATTCGTGCTCAGCTGTTTACATGGCTGAACAGCTGCTTGTGTGTTTGTGTGTTTGTGTGTTTGTGTGTTTGTGTGTTGGTGTGTTGGTGTGTTTGTGTGTTTGTGCTGTTGAAATATCTTCACAAAGCTAAAAACCTGATGACATCCAAGTCTTTTGAAAATATTAAAAAGTCTTTTAAGTTCTCCTCTGTTTAGAAATGCCACATGTGTCAGTCTCACAAGCAGTTGTCTGCTTTGCTGGACAAGTTGTTTGTGTACAAGAAACACAAGCCGACAACAACAACAAACAATTCTCCTGAATGAACACGAGCTGTGGGAAACAGGAATTATCTTTAAAATCCTGAAAGAGAATACAAACGTTCTCACGTTATCATGACACACACATACACACACACGTTATCATAACAAACACACACACACACACACACAAACCCGTTATCATTACACTCACACACAATCTGTGTGACGTGCTGCCGGGTCAGTTATATGTTACTGTAGTGTTCAGGCCTGAGGCTCTTTCTATTCTGGATGTGTGTTTGAGTGTGTCCATGTGCGTGTGTGTGTTAATATATGTATGAGTGTGTCACTGTGTTTGCATTTATGAATATTTCAGAAATCGTTTTCCTCATAACCTCATTAAAATAACTCTGCATTATGTACTGTGATTAAGGTTGTGTGTGTGTGTGTGTGTATGTGTGTGTGTGTGTGTCTGTGTGTGTGTGTGAGTTTTAATTTAATTGTTTTAATTTTCTAATGTTCAGAATCACGTCCAGAGCTGCAGCCGCCTTCCTTTGTCTTATTTTGAAGTTTCTTACAATCGTTGTGAGGACATGTTGTCGCTTTGTGTGTTTTCTAACTGTCTCAACCTTTCTTTAGTGTGTTAATGTTTCTCATGTGCCATCTAGCAGGGTGACCTTTTGTGGAGCTGCTGAGGACTGTAGGGCTAGTGTGTATGTGTGTGTGTGTGTGTGTGTGTTCACACCGCCGACTCTTTGTTGTCACATGAGGATAACCTACATGTGTGTTGCGTGTCCTGTGATTCAGGGAGCAAACACACATTTGGATATAAATCTTCTCTCGTTCCTACTGGAGGAAATGTGGGCGTGAACAAATTATTTTACTTTCATTTTTCCCCAAATCCGTGAAAAGAGTCAATTTTAAAATCGGAACATTGTCCTCTGGAGCCTGTTAGACGGGGGACACAGGGTTGGAGCAGGAGAAAGTCCTCGTTCATCTCATGAAGGATTCAAACATGAACCACGTTGACTTCCTGCTCGTTAGTTCTCTGGAGACAACCTGTGGGATCTGATGTCTCATGTCTTATTGTGTTTGTCAGTGTGTGTCTGTGTGTGCCACAGATCTGACTCTTAAAGGTTGAACTTGTTCTCTGCAGGTCTCTCTCCGGCCGGATCGTTGGAGGCGTCTGGTGGTTCTTCACCCTCATCATCATCTCCTCTTACACGGCCAACCTGGCAGCCTTCCTCACCGTGGAGAGGATGGTCTCCCCCATCGAGGGCTCAGAGGACCTGGCCAAGCAGACTGAGATCTCCTATGGGACCCTGGATGGAGGCTCCACCAAAGAGTTCTTTATGGTGAGAACATCTCCTCAGATTAAACTCACAACAAGGGTTGAAGCCCTGAGCACGAGATCTGAAACAACAAGTTCACAACAAGATATCTAACGTGTGAAACATGGACCTGTCACAGAGAAGTGCATCAACAAGCTATCGCTAACGAGCCTCGTTCAACAAGCAACGGGTTCTGAACTCATCCTCTTCTCTTCTTCTAACCTTTAGAGGTCCAAGATCGCAGTGTTTGAGAAGATGTGGTCCTACATGCGGAGCACGGACCCCTCAGTGTTCGTCAGGAACACGGACGAAGGTGTGATGCGGGTCCGGAAGTCGAAGGGGAAGTACGCCTACCTGCTGGAGTCCTCCATGAACGAGTACATCGAGCAGAGGAAGCCCTGCGACACCATGAAGGTCGGAGGCAACCTGGACTCCAAAGGCTACGGGGTGGCCACGCCCAAAGGATCCGCCCTCAGGTACTCGCTGAACATCTGGACCGGGACAGTCAGTGTGTCCGTGTCTCGTTTTGTCTGTTTCTGTGGGAAATTAGAAGAATAGGAAATGTACATATATACTGACCCAACCTACTGGGAATCTGATCTCTGACCAGTGGTCACCAGTCACACGTCAGGAGCGGATGTAGTGTTTCTTCCCTGAGACTCGATAAACGGTGACGTGGTCAAATCTCTCAGATCAGCTGCAAACACAACAGAACCAGAGACTGTGAATGAAGATGAATAAATCTCTCATCTCCCCCTAGTGGCTGGCTCCAGTTAAGCTCATGAGCCTCCTCCATGTGAGCAGATGGGACATGGACCAAACTAAACATCAAGTAGACGTTAAATAAATGTTTGTAAAGATGATTCCATCTTTTCAGCTCGTTCTTCTCTCTGATGTTTCTTCAACTTTCTGATCAGTTTGGTTTGAATCAGTTATTTGATGATATAAAAACAGTTTAGACGTCATGATTGACAGCCGAGACTGACTCAGGATTGGTCCAGCACATGTGTGGGCGGGACGTCGATACCACGGCTCCACCCCACGATCTCTACTGCACAGACAAATTACGCCATCACCACAAGAGGGCAGCATTGACATCTGAGAATGTTCATCTTTATTTACAGTCCATGTCAACATGGAAGCTCCAGAATATCAGAGTAAAGTCCAGGTGGAGTCCTCAGCAGCTACTGACTCGGCTCCATGTTGGTTAATGAAGTGTGAACATCACTAATCTGTTCACGTGAGGAAACACTGACCCACCATGGGTTTGATAGACCTGTTAACTGTCTGTTAGTCTGTCTGTGTCTCTGTCTGTCTGATTGTCAGTCTCTTAATCTGTCTCCCTGTCTGTCTTGTCTATCTCTCTCTTTTGTTTGTCCTTGTCAGTATGTGTCTGTCTGCCTGTTCCTGCCCTGTCGGCCTGTTGACCTGTCTGTTGTCGTCTGTTACTGCCTGTCTGTTGTCGTCTGTTACTGCCTGTCTGTCTGCCAAGCTGCCTGTCTGTCTGCATCGACGTCCACACAACTCTGAAAACACACAAACCACCGATCGATGGAACCATGCTGGTGTCGGGTGAAACCAAAAACAAGATTGGAACGAGCCTCATCACCATGTTGGTTCATCTTTATTTCATGGAAAAGCAATTTGGTTCTCATATGAAAAATGATAATTACTCTGCAGAACTATAAACCGTCTCTGAGCAGTAATGAAATCAGCCGGTTCCTCTTCCAACTGCAACATTAAAGTGTTATCAGGAAAACAAACACATCAGTTTATTTTTTTGTTCTTTTGTTGTTTTGCAACAACGCCCAAGTCGGACGCCGTCTCAAACTTCAGACTGTGTTAACAAACTCAACATCCACAGATCCCTGGACAGTTAACTGGTTTATTATATATATATATTTATTGTGGGTTGGTGACCGAACACAAAATCTGAATTCAGCTAAAACGTGAGAATCCCCTGACTTGTTCACCTGGCAGCAGCATCACTTTTCTTCAGAGAACATTTTGCTCTCGTTCTTTCTGCCGAACATCAGCATTTTGCAGCCGACCCCGACTCAGAGAGGAAATGAGTTCACAGATGAGATGAGAACCTATGTTCCTCCGTGTTTGAACTTTATTTCATCTGTGGAGAAACGTGTTGCTGAGACGGCAACTTACAGCCGAGCAGTCTGAGATTCCACATTCATAGTTAAATGGTTTTAAATTTGTGTAAATCAAATTAATGAACTGTGACATTCACTGATAATATTGTAAAAAGCAGAGCCACAGACGTTATTCACAGTTTAATCTTCACTGAGTCTCTGTCTCTGAGTCGAGCGTCTGTCTGTCCCAACGTCCTCGTGTCCTCAGCATCGGCTCTGTCCTCGTGTCGCTGTGGTCAAACGTACGATGACTGTGCTTCTGTTCGAGTCTTGTTCCAAAATGTTACAATTCATGTGTTTTCAAAATGTCCAGTTTTAAAACAGGTATGTTTTAAAACTCTGCTGAAAATGTTCACTTCTGCTTTTTACTCATATCATCTAATATAATATCCTCTCAGCTTATTCCACCAAACAACAATCGTCTTTTATACTCAACTACTAATTGATGTTTATTTTAACAGATTAGTTGGATTCACATTTTTTACATTTTTAGTTTGTGCATATTTTAACTGTTTTTATTCTCCTCATCTTAATAATTGTCTGTGTCGTGTCTGTTTCTTTAGAACCAACACTCTTCTGTTGCTCTTATGGTGTTGATCACGTTATTGTCTCTTCAATCTGAATCAACTGAGTCATTTCAATGATCCCAGTTCTTTTCATCACCATTAAATCATCACTGCTTCCTCTGAGCTGCTCTGGTCCTCACTGGTACCTGAAGGAGAACAACAGGAAACTTCTGGTGATTCTTATCAAATACAGGACGGCAAGGATTCACGTCAATTCTTTTAACCTGAGTGATGTGATATTTCACATTGTGAAAATCTGAATGCATGAATGTTGTTTCTCCTTCATGTATCAGGGAGGAAACGCACATGAATGTGAAGCCGAGGTTTTGTGCACAGTCGTCAGTTCTGGGATTTATTCACAGTTTTTCAAATCCAGGCATTTCTAAAATGTTTTCTTCCTTGAGCTCCTCACTGGGCTCCAGCCAATTACAACTTCTGGTTACATTTCTGATTAGTTCTGACAGCCCTCTAGTGGCTGAGGGAATAATGACAGGAGCAAAGCCAGGTGACGTAGTAACTAGTAACTAGTAACTAGTCCTGTGACCAAAGTAAAGTATTTAAGTATCAACAGGATTGATTCAGCTTCAATCAGCCCAGTGAAGAGTCCTTCAGAATAAAAGCTCTGTGGAAATGATACACAAACCTTTAAGTGATGGAATGCAACATTTTAAAAAGTTCTGTGTTGAGGAGCAGTGAATCTTTCCTTCCGTGTTTCACCAGTAATAACCTGCCTGTCATAACACACGTGATGATGTTGCTCTCTTCCATGACGCGTCCTCTGCTCATTAACACTCAGTTCCCTTTTATCCCTCACTGTGACTATCATCCCTGTAGAAACCCTGTTAACTTGGCAGTGTTAAAACTGAACGAGCAGGGCCTGTTGGACAAATTGAAAAACAGATGGTGGTATGACAAGGGAGAGTGCGGCACCGGGGGAGGGGACTCCAAGGTCAGATCACCGTAACCCCAACGGGTAACGACAGGCAATGGCACACCAGGGTAACCGGCAGCAGCTCCCACTAGCCACGCTCCGGATGACACCACGGGGGGGGGGGGGCTAGATCCCTGGTGTCGGTCACAGCTACAGTTACATTACTTCTACCTCAGTAGTAGAAGGGGATTGATCCATCAAGTTGTTGTATTAGAGGGAGTTTACAAAAAGATCTTCTATCGCACAGTGTTAAAGAAACGGGGGTGAGAACATAACCTCCCTGGCAGACGTAGTCACTGCAGATGATAAAATACTTCCCCGGGTCACGTGACCTCTGAGGTTAACTCCTCTTCTTTCTTCTGCACGGATCCTCCTGAAGAGGCCGGAGTGTGTTCAGCTCTTGCCGGTTACCCAAAGTGATATAGTAATACACATCTCGCACACAGGGAGTCAGGCTCAACCAGCTAGATGGAGTATTAACGCATATCACTTTGATGCTGACATTTTCTACAACAGTTGTATCTGTGAGACTGTGTCTGTTGTTTTGTTTGTTTTCTTCTCTGTTGATGTTATTGAGTCTGTAGCCTATCACAGCTTCTGTACAGCTAATGCTACTGTCGCTAATATGGTTGCTGCTGCCCCTGTGCAGCTGAACAATAACATAACATAACATGGAGGTGCATAATGTTATTTATGTTATTCCCACCCCCCCACCCCCTCCCTGCCTCCCATGGTTCTTTGAAGAATCCCAGTAAACCTAGCAGTACTGAAGCTCAATGAACAAGCCATCTTAGACAAGTTGAAAAACAAGTGGTGGTATGACAAGGGGGAGTGTGGACACAAGGACTCCGGCAGAAAGGTCAGTTGTTGAGGTCGCTCTCTGGCCTGGTCCCACATGTGTTGGTTACCCCCCCCCCCCCCCCCTCCTGCTCCCCCGACAGACACACAAACCCAAAGCCCCAGAACTCAGCGGCTTCCCTCTGAAAAGAAAAAGGTTTTTTCACATTTCATTTTTCTCAAAGTAGCAGTTTTTGTTTCTGTTTTTGACAATAACCCATTTTGGATTTTTGTTCAAGTCTGATCGAGTTCTTTCGATATTTTCTTTATATTTATTTAATCTCTAATCTTTCTCATTGAATAACACAGTAGTTACCAGGATGTAACTCTCTGTCTATGAGTGTAGGCCTCACACATAATAACGCCTTGATCAGAACCTATAATCAACACAACATGTGTCCTATCATATAACTTTGATAAGTCAATATAAACTAACCGCTTATTGTTTATGATGTTATATATTTGTCTGTAGATATAACATCAGTGAGCTTTTATGTTAACTGTATAACATAGAACTGCTTGTCCTAGAAATCTTCTTTTATTTCTATTCCTTTAAAAACAAAATGTACAATATCCAACTTTAAAATTCAGATGTAGGAGCTTAAAAATCTAGTTTTATGTTTAGAGAGAATTTCTTTTCTAGTTCTTTTGAAAAACCTTTTTGTTTCTAGAGTGAAACGCTGCTGCTCAGCTGATCTTTCTGAAGAGCTGAAGGACGAACGAAGGGAAATATGATCGTGTTTAAATATTCTGACGGGACGTTAACGCCCTGTGACTCTGATACTCAGCGTTTTTCATTCAGACTTTATTTTATGAACTTAGTTTCCACAAAAGGTAGAGTCAGAGCTGGACTTCAGCCGACTCTGACACAGCAGACGTTTTGGAGAGAAGAGGTTTTTCACGTCTCCAGATCAGTAGAAATCCAGCACAGGCTTTTCTCTGCTCAGCTTTCCTTCTGTTCTCCAGAAAATCCTCCGGTCGGCTCCGACCCTGAAGCAGCCGCAGACAGACAGGACGCAAAATCTGACTTCTTACTTTATAAAATCTAAAATCCACGATCGCATGCAGCTTCAACATTCACACTTTAATTTGAGTTTGTCCTCAAGTTTTAGAAACTTTTAGAAGACAAGTTTTCTATTCTGCGTCAACGTGATAAAATCTGTAGTGAAAAAGAAACTTAAGAGTAAAAAAGTCAGTTTATCGTTTTAATTTGAATCAAACACGTCACATGTAAAAAGTCAGATTTTATGTCTCTCTCTCTCTCTCTCTCTCTCTCTCTCTCTCTCTCTCTCTCTCTCTCTCTCTCTCTCTCTGTCTTTGGCTGCTGACCAAATGAAATCCAAGCCACTGACCACAGCCCCCCCCCCCTTCCCTCCACAATCACACAATGATGATGTTTTTGTCTCCAATCTGTCATGTGCCTCCTGTTCGCTCTGTGTAACAAACCCTAACTAACGGAGAGAGAAAAAGACGATTTAAACTTCAGACTGAAACTCTGGTGAAGTGAAAACATTGGGATGCAAATATGTTTATAAAACGTTCCATTATTTATTGTTTTTCATAAATTAATAGGACAACAACTACTATTCATTCACAACAAACACAACATTTTATATCGTATATAATATGACATAATGCAAAATAAATAGAATATATTTATTTATCACTCTGCTGAACTTAAGTTACAGATACAATTCTAAATCCTTAAATTTGACATGTTAAACTTTAAACTTAAAAGTGAAGATTAGCAGAGAATGTCTGATAATAATACAACCGTAGTTTTAGCAAATATTTAGAAATTAATACATCAGAATGAAAACAAACATTTTGTCAAATATTCCTGTAAAATAAAACGATTTGCATTGTCAATCAACTGATATTTATCACTTCATCTGATAAAGTTAAACCATTAAAGTTGAAAAAGTGTCCCAGTAAAATAAATATGAATTTACCTGTTTCAGTCTGAGTTTGAATCGTCTTTTCTCACATTCCTCTGAAGCTGATTGGCTGAGGTTGAAGTGACAGTTTGGAGAGGAAAGCCCTCTGATAGGCTCCTCCCAGCTCCACGCTATGCT
Source organism: Platichthys flesus (assembly GCF_949316205.1). Classification (NCBI taxonomy): domain Eukaryota; kingdom Metazoa; phylum Chordata; class Actinopteri; order Pleuronectiformes; family Pleuronectidae; genus Platichthys; species Platichthys flesus. Next base: position 845,319 of record NC_084959.1, on the reverse strand, counting down.
TCAGGACACGCCCATCGACACCAAGTGATGCATGTGTCTGACGAGCGAAACCAGAACTCAATAAATTATCATGGTCTCTAGAATAATGTTCTTTTAAAGGATTTAAAGTTGAGAGAAGTGATATTTGACTGTGAAGAACAGTCAAATATCACTTCTTCACTCCAGTAGTGATAAGCTTGCTCTGTAGAGACGGAGACACCATCCAGTGTAGGACAGTTAATAAATACGCTTTCTGTTCAGAGATTATTTTATTTTCCCTGATTTTGTTTGAGTCGCATGAATTTGCATGAGACAGATAAATATGTTCAGTCAAAGGCTTTGATCTGAGGCAACAGAGAAGAAGAAGTTTTAAATTGAAGGGTTTCTATTTAAATTTGGTTCTTTACTTCCATTAAATTTGGGTTTTGTGTTAAAGAGTTTTGAAAGTTGGGAAACACTCACATATTCTCTTTATTATCCTCAAAGCTCCTGAACAAAGAGAACCTGCTGCTCCGCGCCACAGCCTTTGAAATCTGAAGAAGTGTCTTAGTTAGACAGATATTTTATTTTAGCTTTGTCAGTGACGACTGTCTGCGCCCTGATTGGTTGTCCCTGACCCCTCCCCTCTGTGCTGATAGGACAAGACGAGCGCGCTCAGTCTGAGCAACGTGGCCGGAGTGTTTTATATTCTGATTGGCGGCTTGGGGCTCGCCATGCTCGTGGCCCTGGTCGAGTTCTGCTACAAGTCCCGGCTCGAGTCCAGGAGGATGAAGGTGAGTTCCATGGAGTCGTGAGAATCAGCTTCAGCACTTCTACATTCATGCTAGCAGCTCCGTGAGCATTTTAGTTCAGTTTAGCTTAGCATGCTAATATCTGCAGCTGAGGCTCTTGGGAAAGACGTCCCTTTGCAGGAGGCGATGATGAAAGTCAGAATCACAGAAGTGATGTCAGTTTATTTCAGTATGAATGTCTGAACAACTTTAGAACATGAGTCAATGGATCCTGAAAGTCTTTAAGATTCATCCTCTGGAGAACATGAACCTCTGGTTTCAGAATCCAGTGCTGACTGTGAACTGATTATTTAACACAAAGCGAACGTACACGATTCTACACACAGACACAAAATGGTCTCTTCATCAACACAACGACCAGACGATTCCCTTCAGAGACGGAACCAGACGTCCTCGACGGAGACGGTCAGAGTTTGTGTCTCCAGCCCTGGACGACAGGATCGATCCGTCTGTTCAGTGAAGATCAGTCGCTGTGATTGGTGGATCATCAGGAGCTCCGTCTCTGCAGCAGCTCTGGATTCAAACTCTTTATCGAGTGACGCTCCTCCTCGCTGCCATTTGAACGAGCCTCAGCTGAACTCTGTTTGTCTGAACCGATCTGGAGCTCCTCGTCCTCGCCGGCGTCTCGTGTGATGAAACTGCGGCCGCCTCATTACAGACGCTGGTTTATGCTGAGACTTTGATGGGCTGCTCAGAAGGAACAAACAAGTCATTAGAGCCGTGGTCTCCACAGCAGCTGCACCCGGCTGCTGCTCTGCTGGACTTTTGTTCTTCTCCTCTCACACAGGGAGGACGCACACAAACCCTCACGTCACGTGTGGCGGGTTCATCAGTCTGAGCAGATGGAGCCGGGTTAGCAGCGGCTACCTGCTGCAGAGCTGGAGCTGGTCACTGCAGTCAATACACCACCTCCTCAGATACAAGAGGTCTGTGTGTGACACTGACGTAGAGCTGGTGCAGGGTGGAGCACACCAGATACTTCAGTCAGTCACACTGTCCTGTAGTACACAAAGTACATGTAGTACACAAAGTACACGATGATTGAGATGCAGTGTGAACGTCACCGTTCATCCTGAGGCCAACACAAACATCTGAACAAAACTTCAACACAAACTGTTATGACCGAGCTCATGAAGGGTTCATCCTCTGGGAATCATGATCGTCTGTTTCATCTCTGAGTCCAGATCAAAGGAATCAAGCCGCTCACCTTCTCGAGCTGACGTATGAAAGTTTGCTAAACGGTAATTCTGCCGTCAACTCCTTCATTTGTCTTCGTGCTTGTGACGGACGAGTTCACCGCTTTGGGCCAGACGATAAATTGTGAAGATTTCAAATTTTATTTCTAGGAAAAATCATTAAAAGACGCGACAGTTTTGCCAAATCGATTTTCATTAAAAAAGTTAATAAGCAGATTTTTACCCCCTGCGATTTAGTGAAAGAATAAAAGTGATTTTTTATTCTTTCACTAAGATCTGCAGTGTTATCGCAGGCGTGTGTTGTGGCCTGCAGGCGGCAGCACTGAGACAGATGCTGCTGTCGCTCTGAGAATAAAACGCTCAGTGAGTCAGTGATGAGGGCGAGAGACCAGACGCTGAAGGAAAGAGAGAGAGAGCCCCTGCTGTTCACAGTGAAGTCGACGCAGACGGACCGTGAGCTGGAGACTTCCTGCCGTGGAGGTGGAGGCGGGAGGGAGACGAGAGATCCACGCTGATGTTCATGTGAATGAATAAACCTGAGATCTGTTTGTTCCAATCTGCCTGACGACCCCAGCGAGGAGGCCCGAGAGCCTCCGAGGCCCCGAGACAGGATATTAACTCTGGATCCACATCATTAGCTCCTCTGAGGAGGGATGGAAACAGCTTTTACTGTTATTACTGTCAGAGGCGACAACCTGCAGGTTCATGTTGAGACAGTGAGTTCGTAGCTCACAGGGTTTACTGTGGTTCATCCTGATGGTTGATCGTTTTGTCGTTAATTAAGCTTTTTAAATTCATAACTCTGAACACAGACAGATGTTTAAAGACACACTTCCTGAAATAAAAATCTTAAAATCCATTTTGAAATTAGAAAGAAACGAAGAACCGGAAACTCGTGAACTCGATGTTTGAACAAGATGAAAGAACGAGGCGCAAGTTTCTGAATCGTGAGAAACTCAATTCTTCCCAAAGCATTAATAACCAAGCTGCTGGCTGAAGTTAAATCCATTAATACAATTCTTTATATTTTTTAGTTAATTTTAGAAGTTTTTAATCTTGGTAGATGTGTCACAGTCTCAAAGTCAATCACTGTCATAGAATCAATACTAACAATGACTTTATAACTTTAATGAGTTTAATGTGAACAACATTTGAAAGCGTCCAAACCTTTTTAGTGCAAATAAGCAAACGTTAGCATGCTAATGTGCTATGCTTAAACATGATAAACGTTGTACCTGCCAAGCATTGTTAGCACGCTAATGTTAGCATTCAAGCTTCTAACATCTGGATTCTGTTTCACTCAGTTTACAACAACTTTCTTATTTTAATCAAATACAATTTGATTTGTCTAAACTTATCTTCCTGTAAATTTCACTGAGCTCCTTTTCTCTCTGTCTCACAGGAGCTCATCGACGCCGCCATGATGAGCACCAGACTCGGTGGGATGGCAGGAGGAGGAGGAGGAGGAGGAGGAGGCGGGTCGGCTGTGGGCGGTTTTGGAGGAGGAGCTTCAGGACTCGGAGGCGAGAACGGCCGCGTGATGGCGCACGACTTCCCAAAAGCTGGAGCTCAAGGTTTACCCTGCATGAGCAAAGCTGCCGGCATGGGACTGTCCAGCGGCATGTGACCAAAACCCTGACTCCTGATTGGACGGAATGCTCCTGTCTGTCTGTCGGTGACGAGAGAGGGAAGGAGACGAGGGGAAGGAAAGAAGAGAAGAACAGATGAGAGTGGGAGGTAAAAATAAGAAGAGGAGAAGGAATGAAAGGCGAGAGAAGAAGAAAGGACGAGACTGGAGCGTGAGGGAGAAGAAGAAAAAGATGGAGGTTGTAGGGAGGTAAAGAACATACATGAGGAGAAGGAAGAGACAGAAAGATGAGGGAAGAGGAGGGGGGAAAGGGTTAAGATTCAGGAAAAGAAAAATGGTGAAGAAAGTAAAGAAATGAGGAGAGACAGATGAACAGATGAACAAAGAAAAGAGATTGGTGGTGATGAGAGGAAAAGGTGGAGGGAGTATGAAGAAGGGATGATGGAGGCAGCAGAAGTTAAAGAAGGGAGAGGATGGAGGGAGGAAGAGGAGAGGAACAGTGATGAGATTTGAGGAAAGATAGAATTAGAAAGGAAAAAGATGGAGAGGAAGAGAAGAATTTGTGGGGAAAGAAAGAAGAAGAAGAAGAAGAAGAAGAAGAAGAAGACGACATGTGACGGACGACAGGAGGAGGAAACGGACTCTGCTCCTGCAAGACGAGCGACTGGGCTTCACAACCAGAGGCTCCACTTTTTCTATAAGCTCCTCCTCTTCTGCAATAAGAGAAACTGAGGAGGGAAACTTCTTAAAGACTCGACTGACGACTTCCTCTTCCTCCTTTTCTTATTCTACCCGTCACTCCTCCTCCTCCTCGTTCAGTCACATTCACACAAAAGAGATTTGAGCATGTTTTCATCCTTTAGACTTTGAAACACAGACGAACACGCGTGTGCTGATGAACATGAGGGTGAAGTGGAGAAGATGTATTTGTCACATGTTTTATTTTTTCCTGAAATTCTACTAAAACTTTATTAAGTGGCGAATAAACACTGATGTGATGTTGAGGTTAAAGGTCAGAGTCTGAAGTTCAAATGTTTAGTTTCGATCAACACTTTTTGTAACAGCTACTGATGAACAGCGCCCCCTGCAGCCTCACACCATGAACTCTGCTGGTCTCTGTGTCCCAGTGAAGAAGTGGTTTCATGTTCTGACTCACTGCACTGAAATATTACCCATGATCCTCTGCTTCCTGACCCTGAAGAGCTGCTGCTGTAACAAATCCACCAAACGAATTCTTCATGTTTCACAGTTTCCTGCTGAATATCGGAGATAAATTCTGGTTTTTAAAAACTTCAGAGTGTTTTTCACTGATCTCAGTTCAGCTTCAGCTAATTCAAAGTAATAAAAGTTACATATTGTTGATTTAAAAACGATCAAATTAAATTCTCCACTTCAGATGAACGTGCACATTTCTGTCAGTTTGGTTTAAAATGATTATTCAAATGAATTGACAATCAACTGATCCGATTATTAAATGAATGAAAGATTAAATACATCCGGTGATTGATAGTGAAAATAACTTGTTTGAATCAGGTCCTAATAAAATACTCACTGGTTCCCTCTGGTATTGAAATGGGAACAATTGAAGAAAACAAGATGTGGAACGAGTGAGAAACTCAGACGGAATAAATGTTGTTATCAATTGTCCATTTTTTTCTACAGTTTAATGGATTTCAGTTATGATGCTAAGAGGATGGAAACAGGAAGCTCATAAATCTCACATGTTATAACTTAGCATTAGCTAAGTAACATCTTGTAAGGGTTGGCTAATGCTAGTGAAAATGCTAAGCTAATATCAACCAAGACAGTGAAAACATGCTCATTAACCACCTGAAGATGATGAAGATGATGAAGATGATGAAGATGATGATGAAGATGTTGACGTCTCACCTGATTTTTGATCATCAACTTCTTCTGCAGGTATGCTAACATGCTACGTTCTATTACACGCAACGTATTAACAGGCTAGTCCAGGGGTCTTCAAAGTTTTTCAGGCCAAGGACCCAAAACAGCTGGAGAGATGGAGCAGGGACCCACTACTATATATATTCTATAAAATTGAGTTTTATATTAAACTGGGCCCAGTGCCATGTATAAACATAGCTACCCTGTTATTGTGCATTCAATACTAAACTATTCAAATATAACACAGGTTCATATATTCATGTTTTATTTTAAACATACATGTAGAAGAGACAATGAATCCTCAAGCCATCTGTGGCACACATACTCCCACATTAGTGAAATGTCGGACCCTGATGGGTTTCACACAATAGGCAGAGGCTCAAATCAGCCTCTCAATATGTAGGATGCATGTTAATGTGTATTTAAAGACATTTAAATTTGTGGAGGGGAAATTTGTTAGAAAATAAATAAAAAATTATAAAAAATATATCAATTTGTCTAATCAACCAAACATTTTGCGACCCCCCTGCAGTACCTCCGCGGACCCCCTAGGGGTCCCGGACCCCCTGTTGAAGACCTCTGGGCTAGTCTATCTCATTCTGTTTGATTTGTCTCTCGACAAGTCCATGAAACAGATCAGTGATCAGTTATAACAATCTTTTGCTGTGTTACATGCTTTTGTCACATTTCCAGGAAATAAATTCTACAACTAATTAAAGGATCACAAGAAACACACAACAACCCACATCCAGCAAAAAGACACAAACACCGGTCGTTGATAAATTCACACAATTCAACTTGTTTCTGTTCATGTGTTTCCATCAGTTGCAGTTTGTTCTGTCTCGACCTTCGTCTGAGATAAACTCACTAGAGGTCAGTGACCTTTAGTGAGTTTCCTTTCCTTTCAGACACGTACGTCCACATTGTGAACTCACACGTGTTACAAAATTAAAGCGTGAATTGTTCTGCTTCGTAGAGATTCAAGTTGATGAAACAACCAGTGAAGGTTTATATTATATTTCCGTGTCACATGTGGTGAAAGTGAACAACCGCACCTGAGGCATCTGAGACAAACACTCAGTGTCCACGTCCCGCTGGAAAGACTGTTTGATCCTCGTGGACAGAAACCACAGCTCAGTGTTTCCTGTTTGGAGCCGATTGGCTGTGTTTGCTTCTTCCCACCAGGACCTCCAGCTCTGGGGCGGTTTGCAGTGGGAAGCCAGTCAGCTCCACTGGGGCTGAGGTGATCTGCTGGAAGCTGGAGAGGAGGAATCTGACCTTTGACCTGAGTTTAGGTTTGAGGTGGATCGCTGAGACCAACCTGAGGACAAGCTTTTTAAAACTATAGATACTGTATAAAAATGTAAAAATAGTATTTATAGTGAAGGACTCGGCTATCGAAGCTCAGGACCAAAGAAACATCTGCAGACACTTGTAACTTTACGATTCAAACTTTACGATCCAGAGTGTAAATGTTTGTTAAGCTTTGAAAAGTTATGAACGCTGTTAAAAATTAATAAAGTAAAACCTGATTCTGATGAGCAGCGTCCCAAAGATCCAATGAAATGAAGCTGAGCTGAGGAACGAGGAGAAATGTCTGGATCTGCTGCCGGTTTCCAGATCACTGAGGAAACCACTCGGTCACGTCACCTGAGGAGGAGACGTCTGAAAACTGATTTCTGAAATCACACTTCAGAGGTTTTATTGTTTTATTCTGCTGCAGGTTGTTCGACAGATTTAATCAAAAACACTACGACACTGATTCATGAAGAAAGGTTGAATCTTTTTTCAAGGAAAGTTAAATGGAAACTTCCAATATTCATTACTAAGATAAAGACGATTCATTTCTTTAACTACAAGTTTGAATATTAAAACAATAAAATGTCTAATTAGATATTCATACATTTGCATAATCATCCAGAACAGAAATGAAACCAGTAGATGGCTCTGGGCTCAGAATTCTTCTTTCATAAAGTCGACAAATAAGAATCAAGGTTTTATCTAATATAATTTGTGCTTTTCATCTTTCAGTCACGATTTGAGAAAATGTTTTACTGAACAAACTTGAACTGAGAGAGAAGCAGAAGAAGCTGGTTTCAACCTCAATGTTGAAACTTTCTTCAGTTTGAGACGATATTGATTTTGTGTGAAGCTTTAAAGCTGCTGACAAACAGAAGCTTTGCAGAAAACACAGGTTTCTTTAATGATCTGGTTCTTACAGAAACGTTCAATAAAACAAACGTCACCTTTTCTTTCTCTGCATCTTTATCGATCCTCCTCTTGGTGCAGTGTCTTCCATTCCACTTCTCTCTCTCTCTCCAGTCGTAAACCTTTATCTTTCTACACCATTATTTCTCTTATGTTTCGTCTTCTGTCCATTAGCTGCGGCTCTTCTCCGAGCTCCAGGGACCTTTCACCGAATGGTTCGGTGTCCTGAGGGGGCATCATATAACGTAACACCTCATTACTCTGTGAGCGGTGAGGGAGGACGGAGACAGACGGGGCCAAAACAAAGCCAACAATTAGCCCCAGAAAGGCCCTGATTAGGAGTTTGTGGCCCATTACCTTCCCCTGCTCGTCCTCCAGGAAACCAACAAAACAGAGAGGAGGAGGAGGAAGAGGAGGAGGAGGAGGAAGATTAGATCCCTGCGGGCTTCCGGCAAAACACCAGACGAAAGAGATTTAGAGAAGTTTGAAACAAAAGTACAAATGTCCTCGTTAAGCTTTGAGGATGTTTAGTGTGTTGGAACAGACTCAGTTTAACACACAAGTATAAAAGCAGAGGTTTATTTATCTGTGTTTGAAACCACATTTATTATTATTTGTATTATTTACAGGATTCTTATCTACGTGCAAATCATCAGTCATGTTACATGTGATGCAGCACTTTGGGGAAATCAATGTAATAATCAGTGTTTAACATCAAGTCTTTTACAAACGTGAGAATCTGTGTTTGTTTACTGATTCGTTATTTACCGAATATTAATGTAGATATCATTTTATTCTTTTACCTTAATACAAGTTCAATTTAGAAAAAAACTCTGGATGCTTTAAATAAACGATCTAGCTGTTCCGTAAGATGATCGTACATGTTTTGACCAGTAGAGCGCGCAAGAGGAAAAGTCGGAGAATCCCTGAAATAAGGAGGATTCATCCTCTGGGCACCATGAAAATATAGAAAAGCAAAATTCATTCATTAATTTATTTATTTTGTTGCAAACACATGCACAGACATGCAAAGGCACACTCATGCAGGTAGGGAGATGTAACCTCTGCTTTTGACCCATCTGGTGCAGGACACACAGAGCAGTGAGCGACCATGTACGGCGCTCCGGGAGCAGATGTTGGGGGAGTAAGGTGCCTTGCTCAGGGGCACTAGACAGGGTAGGGAGAATCCTCTTGGATTTTTGGACAGATCAATCCAGGTTCGTCTTTTTGTTGTTTCTCCGTGGAGTCGAACCAGAGACCTTCTCTGCCCATAGTCCAAGTGTCTGCGCATTTCATTCACAGACAGCTTCTTTAGTTTGGTCCATGTCCCATCTCCTAACATGGATCACGGTTCTATAAACGTCTGTGTAGTTAACTGTTCCACATGAATAAACATTTTTCATTTATGTTGGATATTAAATAATTTCAAAATAATATTTTCATAGTTTTAGTATCAGTGGAGCTCAGAGCTTCTTTATTGTGATGTAAACTTGATGCTTTTCTGATTTCATCTTATTTGACATTTATAACATTTCACAGTAAAACGTGTGAATAATTATAAAGTATTTTATGAGAAGCAGTGACTGATGACCTGTGTCACAGTGACACCTGGTGGACAAATACTGAACAATGTTCAATCCACTCATATTATTACAAGTTATAATTATTATTATTATTTTTGTCTGTCAACAAGTACCTTTAAATAATAATTTTATAAGCATAATAATAAAAATCTATTATAATCTAGTAAATAAGTGATGAGGCAGTCGAGGGTCATTTGATTGAGTCAGATACAAAAACAGTTTATTCTGAACATCATAATCATCACATACACATAAAAACAGACTCAGCTCATAAACACTTGATCAATGATAAAATAAATTGTAACAGAGATAATTAAGAATCTACTTTACTCTTTTATTCAAATAAAAGTTAATTTTGTCAGTAACGTTCATTTGCTGCTGCAAAAGAAAAAATATATAATTTGATACGTTTTGATTGCGTCCCTTAAAGTCCTTCGTGTCCTCGGGGACATGACGTCTCTGTGTGAAAATGTTTCTGTCCTCTTCAACTGAAGTGAAACCAGATGTCTGGCCCTTTCAGAATAAGATAAGACTCACATCATCAGGCAGAGTGAGGACTACAGCTCTGAGAGGACTGAACCTCAACATCCAGGAAACCTGCGTCTCCTTTGTCCTCGTGTCTCTTTCAGCTGATGATGAAGACTCTGGGTCCGTCCTCTCTCATTGGAGGAAGACTCTCAATCACCATGTTGTCCATCAGTCCGTATTTATCCTCCTTTTCTTTCCGCACTCTTTCCTTTCCTCCTCCTCCTCCACCACCGGCTGAAATCTCCTCTGCAAGTCCCTCCCCCTCCAATGGCTGAGACAGCTGATTGGTCAGCTGCCTCATCGTCACCTGCGTTTAAAAAAGACGTCAGAATTAACACTAATATATTTTAATATAAAACATGTAAAAAACTAATCCTGATTCATCCTTATGGTAATAAAATAAAATAAAATAGTCAAAAGAGTAATTTGAACACTATTGTGCATAAATACACACATTTTAAATAGAAAACAAAGATAAAATGATGATAATTATTATTGATCCTAATTCAAGGTTTCATTTCATCTGTGGTCACAGCTTCACTTTTTTCAGTCAAGGATAAAAATCATATTCATTTATTTTGCTCTTGAGAAAATCTAAAGCTGAAAGAATTTGATCACTTTAACAGAACACGAATGTGGAGGGGCGGGGTCTCGACCTGCAGCTCTTTGAAGAGGTGGAGCATGGCCACGCCCACCACGATGACCACGAAGGCTCCGAGCGTCGTGACCACGTCCACGGCCGTCATGCTCGTCCACTCCTGGAAGAGGATGACGGAGGTGGACAGGACGACGGAGGTGAAGAGGACGTAGTAGACGGGGTAAACCAGCAGCGTGTTGAACGTGTCCAGAGACTTGTTCAGGTAGTTCACCTGCAGGGGGCGATGCAGACACAGCTCAGATACAAAACAACAACAACTTCCTGCCTCCACTGACTCTGAGGAACAGCACCTGTGTTACTACGGAGCCGATGAGCGTGAGCAGCAGGATCCAGGTGAGAGGACTCGTGAGAACGGAAACGTCATCAAACACTAAACACACAAACACACAAACACACAAACACACAAACACATTAACTGGTTTGACTTATTTCTGCTTTAAAACTAAAACCACCTCCGTCCACACTAACGCCTGAACACCCGTCACATGACCTACGCTGGTCATGTGATGTAAACAGTGGAAGTGAGACTCACAGGAAGTGTTACTGACAGGAAGTGTTACCTACAGGAAGTGTTACCGACAGGAAGTGAGACTCACAGGAAGTATTACCGACAGGAAGTGTTTCTGACAGGAAGTGTTACTGATAGGAAGTGCTACTGACAGGAAGTGAGACTCACAGGAAGTGTTACTGACAGGAAGTGTTACCTACAGGAAGTGTTACCGACAGGAAGTGAGACTCACAGGAAGTATTACCGACAGGAAGTGTTACTGACAGGAAGTGTTACTGATAGGAAGTGCTACTGACAGGAAGTGAGACTCACAGGAAGTGTTACTGACAGGAGGTGTTACCGACAGGAAGTATTACCGACAGGAAGTGTTACCGACAGGAAGTGTTACCGACAGGAAGTGTTACCGACAGGAAGTGCTACTGACAGGAGCTGTTACTGACAGGAACTGAGACTGACAGGAAGTGTTACTGACAGAAAGTGTTACTGACAGGAAGTGAAACAGACAGGAAGTGTCACCGACAGGAAGTGTTACCGACAGGAAGTGTAAGCGACACTTTTTGTGTTCACTGCTGGTGGTCGAGTCATGTGACTGATGAGAATCAATCAGGAAGAGAACGGGTCTTTGTGTACAGAAGTCACAGTTTCTGTTCAGACTCAAACACAAACCAGAGTTTCAAACTGAAACCAGATCAGTTTGAAACTCGTCTCTGATTCAGAGGCTGGAAACTACGGCAGGCGAAACCATAACAGCAGGGGTGAGTTTTAAAACTGAGCTGTATCGGTGTGGGTGTGGCCTCATGTTCTGTTGTTGTCAACTATGAAGCTTTGTCAGAAAAAATTATCTTAGTTGAGTTCTTCAAATCTTGAGGTGATGTTCCTCATTTCAGCTTTTTTTTACAAACTTCAGAATCATCGATGAATTGATGACGAAGCTCATTGTGAAGTTTTAGCCTCTATTTTTAAATTTGGATTATTTCTGGCGGAAGTGGAATGAAAACAGGAAATAAGAGAAACAGTTTTCATCAGTTTCAAATCAAAACTTTCACAACTTCTCTATTTTGTGATATGTAAAAAAAAAAAAGGTGTAAACGTCTGGAAACCATGGTGACGTGTCTTACTGGTGTTGATGGCGATGGCGAGGCCCTTCACCGACGAGACCGTGAAGGCTCCGAGCAGCGAGCAGACGCTGATGTACACGAGGATGTTGGATCGACCGAACCGAGGAGAGACGTACAGGACGAGCACGGCACACAACAGCAACACAGCTGAGATGAACACCAGGAAACCTGACACACACACACACACACACACACACACGTCAGCTTCATTAAAGTAGATTAAAACGTGAATTTAACTAAAACGACAGAAACCATCTTTGACAAACATTTATTTAACGTCTACTTTTTGTTGTTTGGTCCATGTCCCATCTGCTAACATGGAGGAGACAGGATTTATGAGCTATACTGCAGCAAGCCACCAAGGGGCGACAGATATGGTTAGGCTTCACTTTATTAAACTGTCATGTCACCCCCACCCTCCTGACACCCCCCCCCCCCCCCCCCCCTACCAGGGTCGAGCAGCTTGTCCGTCATGTCCTGTAGTGATGTCACTTCCTGTTCCTCTGGGGCGTGGATGACCAGCAGGATGCTTCCCAACACACACAGCAGACAACCGAGCTTCCCCAGTACGTTCAACACCTCCCCCAACAGGTAGGAGGACAGAACTGCACTGTAACACACACACACACAGACACACACAGGCTTGTTATTCGTTCTCAGGTGGACGTCTTCTGTCAGCAGTGAGACGAGGACGGACCTGATGAGGACACTCAACGCTCCCAGTGGCGTCACCAGCGTCGCCGGAGCGAACATGTAGGCCACGAAGTTACAGGCCTCCCCCGCTCCCACTGCAGGGACACACACATGAAGACACCATCAGGTCACATGACACAAATGATCACGTGACAATCAACACATCTTTTTATCTCTACAGTAATTAGTAATTCCTTCTTTTTATATATATATATTTAGAAATGTGTCAATGATTCCTCAGATGTCGTTATCAAACTCTTATAACAAAGAAATGCAATTGATATTTAACAGTTTAACCATGAACTTTAAATAAAAGAGAAATACAATCTAATACACTTGGAATCTAGTTTGGCTGATTCAACAAACACATCTAGTACAAAAGTATAGAATTCAGAAAATAGAATAAATAGATTCCTACTGGTAAGGAGGCCCCCCCACCAGAGCCAGTCCTTCAGGTAGCCATGACCTCCATCACCTACACACACGCACACACACACGCACGCGCACACACACACAGACAGATGTAAGTGATTATAGTGATTTCTTTATCTCTGGTTCCAGTTGACCACAGGTCCTCTCACCTGCTCTGGTGTGGCCGGTGTCGGCCAATCGGAGGAGAGCTTTCTTCTTGAGGATGACGCTGGCGCCGATGAGGAGGGCGGACATCAGAGCCAGCGTGAGGCCGAGCCACAGGTTGTAGGAACTGACGTCTGCAGACAAACAGTGAGTCAGTGTGTGTCTGTGAGGGTGTGTACCTGCAGTGTGTGTGTTCAACGACTTTATCAGACGTGAAAAATCACAAGAATTTAACTCATGAGTTTTAAAGATAAATAATCAGACTGAGGATTAATCCTGAATTTAAATCTTCATGTTCTGACAAATGTTTGTGTTCATTATGTTTTTTGGTAATTTAAGTCTCCATATTTGAGAGTGTAGAAGCCGTTCCACTTTTTTAACTTTGGGATCTCTGTTAAAATTGTAAAATGTAATAAGGACATTTTAATTATTTGTTGATTTAACTTTTTGTGAATTATTTGCATGGAAGAGATTTTCAGAAAGTTTTGGTTTTAACAAATAAATCTTTTGTCTTCGACAGAGTGAATAATAATGAAAATAACAACAACAACACCAACAAGGAATAAGAAGAAGAGGAAGAAGAAAGTTCCTCATTAACCTTCCTGCTCCTGTTTTCATGACAACGACAGAAACGAATCTGACACCAAACAAAAAGTTCACGGATTCATCTGAACTGGTTTGATTGGTTTGCGAACTTCTGTGTTAAAGCTGCTGTGAAACTTAATCTGCAGGAAACCAAACACAATGAGGCTCATTCTTCTTCTTCTTCTTCTTCATGAAGACAGTTTGTGTGTGAAACACTTTAATCTAAACAAAGGGTTTTATAGTTTATATATCACCACCTGTTGTGCGGCTGCTGTTGTTCAGTTGTGTGTTTGTGTTACCTGTTGTGTGGCTGCTGTTGTTCAGGTGTGTGTGTAACCCTGTTAGATCTCCACTGAATGAACACACTGTAGAAGTGGAGCCGCACCACAGCCTCAGTACAGACGCTGCAGACATGAGAACATTTTACTTTGTTATAACTTTTAACAAAGTAACACAACAGAGTCAGAGTACACAGCCTCGTCACCATGAAGCCTCGGTTTCACGTTAGTCAGTGAAACATCTTTAAACCAGAATTAACCATATTTCGAGGAGTGGGGGGTGGAGCCTGAATGAGAGCTGGAGGACACGCCCACCTACACCTGCCATTGGACAATACTAGCTGTCAATCACACTGTGCTATCCTCCCCCGTGCTTTATGGTCTGTTTGACTCTAAATGATCATAATTCACTAAATGATCATCAGCTGTTTGAAGAAGACTTGAAACTAGAGACTGAGACAGAAACTCCTGAATGTTACTGACGCTATAAAGTGAGAAGTAGATTCACTTTCTATAGAAGCTACCAGAGGAGTCGCCCCCTGCTGGTCAGTACACAGAAGACACTGTGCAGACACTTCCTCATTGGCTTCACTCTCTGGACCCGGAGTTTACGTTTGTTGTTTTTTGTTTTTCTATGAACAATATGAATCAGTTAGAAACGTCTGGTTCGAGAGTCACAAACTGGTTTTGTCAGGTTTGATGAAGACGTCTTAGGAATCAGTGCCACATGGTCAATCGATATATCTGTATTGGAAATGTTTCTCTCCCCAATATTAATATTTATCTGGCACATGATATTTATATTTATGTTGAAAACAAAAACCATCTCCTGAATGACTGAACCTAAACAAAGCTTCAGTTTTTTCAAACCCATCGACTGAACTAAGGGAGTAAACATCTGCTTCTCTGACCTCATGTGTTTGACTTGCAGGTTTGTGTAAGACGGGTTTGACCCGGCTGCTTGAGAGAGCACCAGGACCAGGAGCAGACTCAATATTTACACTGTCAACACTGACGCCTCAGTATAAACACAGTGCAGCAGCTCAGCTCTGCAGCTTCATGTTTGACTTTCAGTAATGACGGGCGTGTAGAGGTCAGAGGTCGATCAGACTCAGGAGCTGAGGAGCTGTGTTTAAACCTGAACTGAACAACACGCATGTTCCTCACGTGTTCCTGGAATGGAAAGTCAACTTGGAAACAGATTCCAGATCTTCTGGTGATGAGGGCCGACGCTGGTGTGGATGAGCTGTAAACAACAACACTGATCTTTCCACAGCAGAGTTTAGACGCAGCCCCTGCTGATCTACAGGCTCCGCCCCTTGCCTGGACGTCCACACATGTTCCTGTTTGAATGGGTCGGACCCGACAACCTGCTGCTGCTTCACACACACCAACTACACAACATGTACACACATTGTTTTAAAGAGTCTCTTGAATAATGACAGATATGTTAATATTTGTTTGTTTGTTTACAGCATTACACAAAAAACAGTAAACACATTTACAGTAAACTTGGTGGAAGGACGAGACGTGTGTGAGGAAAGAAATATAATAATTTATATATGTTACAAGCTGCTTTACAAGTTCAAAATGAAACATTAAAGACAGCAAGAAAACAACATAAGAGCCTAAACACACAAACAACGAACGTGATGAATTGAAGCTGGTTAAAACTTGAACCTTTACACTGATGGTGATTGTGAGTTTTGAATAGAAGAGAATAAAGCTCAGTAACAAGCGGCAGCATCAGAGGGAATCTACTTCCTGCTCTTTGTCTTAACTTCTCTATGTTTGAGCTGATGAGGTGATGAAGATGAAGTGATGAAGACGACGGGTGGTTCTCACCGTTGGTGCACGTCTCGTTCTGCAGGTGAACATCTCGCATGGTGGCGCTTCAGTGGAGGACCAGGAAGTAACGTCCCCGCGAGGAGATGAGACCTGTGGAAACCAAACGAGCAGAAGCAGAAGAAGTTCGATCCTGAAACTCGATGTGTGTCCTCGGCAGGTGGAGACCCTGGCCCCGCCCACTGCAGGTGAGCCGCCGCCCCGCCCACCGGAGCAAACACAGGAAGTACTAAGAAACGCCCAATCAAATAATAACAATGAAATAAAATGGAAGGAAAAACAATAATAACGACAAAACAATAAAGATATAAAATTAAAAAATAGTAAAATAAAAGTCTGGGTTGAAACATTTCTTTGTTTGAACCGAAAACAACTCGTTTGAAAATAAAACCTAATCAAAATAAAGTTTGTCTCCTTCGTGTTGCCTGATGTTGCACCAGAGGAGAACTGCTGCCCCCATGTGGCAGTTGTGGGGAAGCACAGTGTGTTGTGTGATAAATCAATGAGGCAAAAAAGTGATTCATTTTTTTATAAAAGAAAAAATCTATAAGAACGTTAGTTTGATCTTAACATGTTGATAGAGATTCAACAAAAATCATTTATTTAATTTAAAGAACTTTTCAGATTTTTTTTTTGGAACTTATACAATAAAAGCATTAAAAAGAAATCTGGAGGAAACTTATGTAGACGTTTATGATGAGTCATCAAATCTAAAAGTTTGTTTTCCTCTTAATACTCAACTTTATGTTCTTTCCTGATTCCAAACGTATCATTTATTCATCTTTTTCTTATTTGTTTATGGTTTAATTTATGTTTGTGTTCATGCTGTTATTATTGTTTCTCTTTGTTTTTATTGCTTGATTTTATTCTGTAAAACTTAATATCACATTGTTTGTGTGGAATAAAGTCTGATGTATTGATTCATTGGCTCAAAAGGTTTGTGAAGATTTGCAATGAACTGAAGTTCGGAGTTTGAAAGCAGATTTATATTAATGATTGACGTCTTTACCTCAGACACCAGTAGCTCCTCCCACTTTGATCACTGTCGTACTTGTTTTGTCTTAGTAACCATAGTAACCAAGACTTTAAAAATAGTGAAGTTAGTTAATTAATTGAACCTATGACAACAAATGATGTAATAAAAAATAATCATCATTAATAACGACAGATGCAGATATTTTCTGAATTCACAAAACTTTATTTTCTAGGAAAAATAATTTCATCCATTTCTCAGCGTTTCATCTGAGAGAGACACAACAGCAGTGCCGCTCCTCTGCTGCCACGGGCCGGGGGCGATGGGTGGGGGGGGCTAACGGGGTTCAGTTGCAGTAGTTCTGCAGGTCGAAGATGTTGCAGGGCTTGTGGCAGCACTGCTCCACGATGCCTCGCTTCACCATCATCTCCATCTGGTCCTTGAAGGCGAACTCGGCCACCTCGTTGTCGCCGCCCGCTGCTGCTCCGCCCGACTTCGGGGGAAGGAAACCTGAGAGACACGAGTTTGTTTAACCTCATGAGAGCGAATCCAAGAGACTGCTGAGGAGGTTCTGGTTCAGTTCAAGGTTCTGTGTTTAAAGCTGTGGTGTTCTCACCCAGCAGAGAGTCCACGTCTCTCTTGGGGGTGTAGAAGAAGCCTCTCTCGCCACAGACCAGGTAGAGGGCGTCGACCAGGTGAGCGCCACAGAGGTGCTGGGGGGGGACCACGGCCTGGGAGCCCGACCAGGACACGAGCATCAGGACGAGCAGAGAGACCGACTGGAGCCACAGCGCCGCCATCTTGGAGGAAAGCTGAAACACACACTTTGATCTTTCATTTCAAAATGAAAGCTTGGGAAAAAAACACATTATTTTTCTAACTAAATCAGCTTTCAGTTTTGACATGAATACACTAGTGAAGATGTTTTAAATCTTTTACCTTAAGAGATGATGGATCTGAAAATAACTGAAGACGAGGAGAAGCAAAGGATGAAACGTAGGGAAAGAACAAGGAACACAAAAGAACGGTGGAGGAGAAGAGGAGAAGATAGAGGTGTAAATAGAAGTACAGATATAATGGAGGAAAAGAATGAGACCATGCAGCTCAGCTGAAGGAAGAGGAGGTGATGGAGAAGAAGATAAACTGTAGGAGAAACAGAAGTGGAAGAGCCGGAGAGGAGGTAAAGATGAGAGAGGATGAGGAGACTTTACCTGTTGAGCTGGAGGAGGTGAGTCTGTGATGAAGAGGAGGAGGAGGAGGGAAGCTGAGATCAGGAAGATGTGAGGAAGACTTGAAGGTCTCCTCTGCTTTTATAGTCCATCACCTCCACCTGGACACGCCCAGGTCTGTGTGTGTGTGTGTGTGTGTCTGTGTGTGTGTGTGTGTGTGTGTCACAGATCATTAGCTGAATAAGTGACTGTTTCCTTCTGATTGAGCGACTTCAACACTTAGTAGAACCAACAGAGTTAATGATCCGACCTGATGATCAGCGGCTGCTGTGCTGAGATCAGCTCTTTTCCTGAGGGAGAAACTCAGAGGAGCTGAAAGTGTGAATAATGTCATAAGAGTAAAATGTCAAATCAGGATAAACAGTGAATCTATGACGTCTTTGAGAAACTTTAGAGAAGTTTGATTTTTATTTTATTTGGACATGGACATGACTGTCATTGGACGAACCAGATGCATTGTTTACAGAGTATCAGCATAAATGCTAGTTTACAACACCTGTCCAAGTTGAAGCATCAGACGAGTTTAATGTCTCTGCGCTCAGGAGAAGATCAGAGTCTAAATCAATAAATGTGGTTTAATTACTTCTTGTGACTTTAATCTAGTTTATGAACACGTATATAATCTTCAGGTCGTTTGTCCCCGTCCTGGTTCGTTTGACTTCCAGCAGCTGAACTGACCTTTGTTAAACTGCATCACGAACAGATCAGGATTTATGTCTTTGTCATTGAGACAAAATGATTTTAAACATTTCCACTGATTTCTCAGAGAATCATTCGGCTCATAAAGAAACAGCAGACATGTTTGTAGAACTGATGTTTGTGAGTTTGATGGAGCTCGTTTGAATTGAAGAGGCCGTGTGACGTTTGGAATTAGAACTGATAAAAACATTTCACTGAGATTTTCCATGCGTTTTTTTTTAAGCTCACACAGACTCACACTCACAGACACACACTCACAGACTCACACAGGGTTAATGGGTGTCATAGCTTTGCTGACTGAGCTCTTGTCGCAGGTTGTTGTCACCGAACAGAAACCTAACAAGCCGTGAAAACCGTCACCAGGAAAAGTCTTCATGACGGAAAAAGTATTTCTGAGAACGTCTCACACAGTCTGACACACACACATACACACACACACACACAGACACACACAGAGACAATCTTCACAAATGAAAAGCAGCATTTTGACTTCTTTCTTTTTGGTTCATTTATTAATTGTTCCTTCCATCTTGTGCTTAGAACTCACCTGGAGAGCATTTAGTAGATTATAGGAATAAGAACAAAATCAAATACTAGAATGTTTCACATCAAGTGAAGAAAGACAAATGAAATCCAGATTCAGTGGCTCAAATAATAAAGTTGTTCATCTGCTGCTAAAAGAAAAAGGTTCGTCTGCTAATGAGGAAGAACTCTCTGAGCAGATCTCCACTGAGAAAACTTTATTTGTGATTGAATGACTGATGTGAACTTTAACACTTCACGTTCTGGTTTCTCACAGCTGAAGATAAACAGTCGTTTCACAGATGATCGTTGAAGCGTCACTGAACATGAATTCTACTGTTTCTGAAATCTCAAAACAGTCGGTCACAGTTTCATGAATCCAGAATTTACAAATTCAAGTTTCAAATTCACCTTCAAGGAGAAAAGAAACTCACTAAAAACAGGACGTTCAGGAGAATGAACATGAATCTGCTGTTCTCTCCGCGGCTGCAGTTTCCTGTTCAGGGCGACGCGTCAGAGGAAGACGTCTAGCGTCTGTGTGATGCTCTGCCGGCAGAGCGGGCAGCAGCGCTGCGGCACGGGGCGGCGCTCTGTCAGGATGTCGGCGCAGTGGCGGCAGAGGCAGAGGTGTCGGCAGGGCAGCAGCAGCACCGTCTTGTTGAAGTCGTGGCAGATGACACACTTCTTCCTCTCCTCCTGCTCGTTCAGCAGGTGCAGCAGCTCCCCGTCCTCCGCAGCTGAGTTCGACTGAGACGTCCTCGTCCTGCCGCCGCACGCCGGCTCGCCGTCCTGCCGAGCGAGGTGCGGCGCCGCGTCCGGCTGACTCAGGGCGTTTCCTCGAGGCGCTCGGTCCTGTGAGGTTAAACCACCTGCGTCTGTGTTCAAGAGCCTGGTTCGAGTCCGGTCCTCTGCTGTCCCGGTGCGGGCGGCGCGCTGGGCCCGAGCGGGCTCCACCATCGCTGCGTACAGCCGGCACATGGCCGCCTGGACGCCATGAACTCCCGGCAGAGCGTTGACCAAGCGGAGGCTCAGCTGACCAGCGAGCACAGGAAGTCTGGGGTTCAACACCAGCAAAGTCAGTGAGATAATGGCAACTGTGGCGAGCAGCCCGTGAGAGTCGACCACGAAGACCGTGACGAAGACACGGCCCAGCGCCTCGAGGAAGTCCAGCAGCAGCTGGCACGGCGTCCACAGCAGCACGGAGGCGCCCACCAGACAGCTGTACAGGAAGGTCAGCAGGGTCAGCGCCAGGTCCACCACCTTGTGGACGGGGCCGGCCACCGCCTCCCAGACGCCGGCCAGCACAGACAGGCAGTTCTGCGTGCTGATGAGCATGACGTTGACCACCGTGTTGACAAAGTAAAGGATGAGGCTGAGGGCAATGAGGACGCCCTCGCAGGTCTGTCGCAGGATGCAGCACGCCAACGTGAACCCTCGCTGCAGCATGTCCTTCATGCGCCACGCCATGTGACAAAAGAGGTGTCCCACCATCTTGAAACTCTCCAACACTCCTCCCAGCATCTGCAGCCAGTCCTCCATGGCGTGCAGGGCTCCGTGGGCGGCGCAGGAGACGGCCTCGGTGGCGGTGAGGAAGGAGAAAAGAGCAAAGTTCCAGTATTCAACCAGAGTGGAGCCGCTCCGGCCGACCATGCTGCCGCGGAGCGAAACGCAGACGCCGGACAGGAAGTGAAGCAGCCGGCCCAACGTGGCGATGAGCAGGAGGCAGCAGACGTCCACGCATCTCCAGACTCCGGTCAACACCACGTTCACCTCGTCCAGCGCCGCCTGCGGGGGGGGGGGGGGGGGAGTTAATGATATTTGAACTGATTCACATCTGACTCATATGAAACAAATGACAGTTTCTGCAAAGTTCATGTTACATTGAAACATTTGTATATCACACATTGGAATAAGATGGAACTCTGTTGTTCACTCAAGTGAAAAGACGTCTGTCTCAACAACAAACCAGCGACAACAGAGAGTATTCAAATCAGACAGAGGGGAAGAGCCGGTCTGTGGCGTCCATGACACTTTTTGGACAGACTCTATAGCGCCTCCCAGAGCCCAAAGGTGAACACTAGCTGAAGAGAGGATGGGATCCATCAGTCACAGTCCTCTCAGTTAATATAATAACACAATATGATCACATCTGACACGATGCTCTGAAGCTTCAGGGACTGAACCAGAGAATCGAACACGATCTAGAACCTGCTCCTGTCTCCAGTCACTGAGCCACTGGGACATTTCTAAAACCTTCTACAGGTTGGTGAGACTCAGAGTCCAGTGCAGGAAGTGGCCTGTAGGCCGTAGAGAGGTCAGAGGTCAGCTTCTGATGAAGAACCAACCTGTCCAGCGGAACCTGGTCCCATGACACTGCTGCTGCCAGATGTTTATACTAATATCACGAATATTGAACTGGTGTACTACAGAGTATTACATGTGTATATACATGTAATACTCTGTACTACGTCATGTGAGCTTCCTCTCAGCTCGGCCTCTGACTGACCTCCTCTGTCCCTGCTTTAGGTTCAGAAACATGGACATGTCCAGAACCCCGTTTCAGAAGCTTAGATGAGGAACCTCGGTTCTGTGATAGAGGCCGAGAACCCGTCAGAGGAACCAGGGGAACCTGAACCTGGAACTGGGATCAGTGGGATTCAGGTGTTGAGTTGTCAGTGACCTGGAGGATGAATCTAACTCAGCGTTCCTCTTTTTAAACGATCCGCTTCACGAGGCTCGGGGCGAGTCCCCTTCATGTGAAGATGCATTAGCTTGTTGCTAACATCAGATCGGAGCTGTTTCCTCCGCACGCACAACAGGAGGTGGATCAGAACCGGGGCCGAACCCGCGGGTGGTGTCACTCACCGCGGCGACGTGACGCAGAAACATCGCATCTCTGAAGCTTCAGGAGAAACTGACGCGACGCTTTGAGTTTATTTAGCTTCTCTTCCGTCTTCCTTCTGGTTTCCTGACCGGTGTTGATTACTGAGTCTCCAGTGCACCAGCGCCACCTCCTGCTCCGGAGTGGGACTCACAGCGAATGATTCAATCTGATTTGTCACAAAAAATATTTGTATAATCTTATTTTCGCGGTGAAATTTAACCTTCATATTATTTACGCTGTATTTTACGTATCTCCACCGGCACCGTGTGTTTCTGTTCATTTAAAGGTCTCCTCTAAATTCCCTGATGTTTGTGAAAGCCAGTCACATCAGCCGCACTTTGATTTCCACACAAGAAAATGAAAAGTATAATGAAATGCAGTATTATTATTATCACACTCGTAAGTTCCTCATATTAAATGTTATTATAAAAACATCCGTGAGAGGTTACACAGTTATTTCCCTTCATTCTGGTTCATGGTGACCCCCACTGTCATTAATATTATTATTATCATAATGTATATCAACAGAGAGTGTTTGTCTCCACGACGTCTGGTGCTTCGCCGGGAAAGGAGTCAAATATACTGATTGTTGTCCTGAGATTGTTCTTGTGCTCTCTATTCTATCATCGTTGTGACAGAGCCTGACTGTGTGTGTGTTTGTGTTCTTATGGGAGTGTGTGTTTGTGGTACTGGACGAACCCAGTGAGGCTCAGACTACTTCCTGTACTAGACAGGAAGAAGTGTGAGCCTTCAAACTGGACTTTACTCATAGAATCTGGAGTTATACTATGAAAGTGTTGTTTTTTACCTGACACATTCCCGGGAGTATTTATTTATTTTTAATAAAGACAAAAATCCGTATTATGAACTGAATACTCTGTGATTATTTGATTTCACTCTCTTTAATGAATATCGTTAAAAATATCAATATCACTTCCGGTATAATCGCGTTTTACTTTGACGTCTGTGGGCAAAACGGAAACGCTCTCTGATTGGAGGATTTGACTCACGCTGCTTGTGGCCAATCAGCGAGCAGCTGCAGTTGTATAAATACTCCAGTCGCACTCTGGACGTCATTCCTTTCTACTCAGTAAATCTACAGAAGCTTGAAAATGTCTGGACGAGGAAAGACCGGCGGTAAAGCTCGTGCTAAGGCCAAGACCCGCTCCTCCCGGGCCGGGCTCCAGTTCCCGGTGGGCCGCGTCCACAGGCTGCTCCGCAAGGGGAACTATGCGCACCGGGTGGGAGCCGGAGCTCCGGTGTACCTGGCCGCTGTGCTCGAGTACCTGACCGCTGAGATTCTGGAGCTGGCCGGGAACGCAGCCCGCGACAACAAGAAGAGCCGCATCATCCCCCGCCACCTGCAGCTCGCCGTACGCAACGACGAGGAGCTCAACAAGCTGCTGGGGGGAGTCACCATCGCTCAGGGCGGAGTGCTGCCCAACATCCAGGCGGTGCTGCTGCCCAAGAAGACCGAGAAGGCCGCCGGCAAGAAGTGAGCAGCGCCCCGGTCCTCACCACCACACAACGGCTCTTTTAAGAGCCACTCACCCTCCCTGAAGAGCTCATTGTCCCTGTTAGAAACACCAGTTTACCGCAGCAGCACTAAATCAAGATCCTAGATCGTCCAGTTAAAACCGAGAAACTAAACAGCGGGCCTGTTAATTAAGCTCAGTCCTAAATAAAACCTTAAATTGACAAAGTGAGTCCACAGGAAATCAATAGATGTAATGTTTCTAAATAAGAATAAAAAATGAAAGCCTCATGACGCGCTCAAACATACTCTCGCCTACAGTCTTCTATTACGTCCGCAGATGAGAACGGAAGCGGTAAAAACAATCCATAACATTTAAATTCATTAAAACAGATTTTATAAATTCACTGGAGAGGCGATAGAGGATGAGGTAATACCATCAGAACTGAATTCTTCCAATCATGTTGAATCTCAGCCCTAAAACTCCAAAGTCATCAGTAATGTGTCAAAACATCTGCCGACAAGATACTCTGATGAAAGAAGAAAACTTAATGTGTGACGAAGAAAATAAATGAGAGGAAAACGGAACATGTGGGAGAACTGTTTCCAGACCATTTAAAGACTGGGAGAATTTAGAATGGGGGAAAACTCTTCATTTATCTATATATATATACATATACTTCTGGGTTTCAACCAGCATCCATAGGTTTAATTAAATTAGATGTCTAATCAACAGTTCATATAATACCAGTGTTTTAACAATCGCTTCAACATCTAGACAAATTAATCGTGATCGAACATCTCGGTTGTATGAAGAAGCTTCTGGTGCAAAACTGAACTACAACAGAGGGAGTCTGGTTTGAAAGCAAGTAAAAATTACCATTTTATTTATTAACATAAGTGTGACTGCTATGAAAGAAATTGGGAAACCACAGAATACGTGATATAAGAATTACAACAATGGGAAACAAATCAATTTGATACAAAACCAGAATTAAAAGATGAAGACACTTGCCTTGTTTGTTTGACATTTTATCATCAATCATCTTTCTTTCACATACAGAACAAGAAAAGCTAAATTATATCACAGTGACTTCATTTGGGGAACAACTAGAGAAGATACGCAAAGGAAAGATATAAATGGAGGTTTGATCTGTGGAACTGGGCTTATAATAAAGATTGGTACAAGTATTTATAAATGTATTTTGGATCGGCAAAGTGAGCCGGAGGAAAAGGAAGTACGAGTTAAAAACTCCATACAAACAAGTTTACATCTCATCCTGTCGATGATTTAAAAGTCCTAAATATCGACAGGATGAGATGTAAATAAATCAAATCTGTGATGGGAATTTGTCCAGTAAACACCGGTGCCCCCCAGGGCTGCGTGCTCAGTCCTCATCTGTACTCCCTGTTCACACATGACAGCGTGGCCCCCCCACAGCTCCAACACCATCGTCCAGTCTGCTGATGACACCACTGTCATAGGCCTGATCACCGGCCACGAGGAGAAGGCCTACAGAGAGGAGGTCCGAGCCCTGCCATCTTGGTGCCAGGACAACAACCTCCATCTCAACGTCAGCAAAACGAAGGAGCTGATCCTGGACTACAGGAAGAGACGAGGAGAAGAACACGCCCCCCCCCCCCCTCCATCAACGGGGCCACGGTGGAGCGAGTCAGCAGCTTCAGGTTCCTCGGAGTCCACATCACTGATGACCTGACCTGGACCCATCACACAGACTCCATCAGGAAGACGGCCAGACAGCGGCTCTTCTTCCTCCGCAGGCTGCGGAAGCTCCACATGGACTCCAGGATACAGATGCACCACAGAGAGCATCCTGACTGGCTGCATCACCGCCTGGTACGGCAGCTGCACCGCCCTGAACCGTGAGGCTTTACAGAGGGTGGTGAAGTCTGCCCAGCACATCACCAGGACAGAGCTACCATCCTTAGAGGACCTCTACACCCAGCGGTGCAGGAAGAAGAGCAGCCGGATTATTAAAGACCCCTTTCATCCAGCCATAAACTGTTCTGCCTGCTGCCATCTGGCCGACGGTACCGCAGCATCTGGGCCGCACCACCAGGCTCAGAGACAGTTTCATCCCCCAGGACATAAGACTTTTAAACTCCTCTGAACTGCAATAACTCCACCAAACCAGCACCGTGACATATTTGCATGTTTGCACAATTTGCACTATTGTTGTTTTATTTTCTCTTCAGCTGTTTATATATATATTTATATATATATACTTTATTTTCTATTTATTTGATATTCTATTTTATTCTATTTTTATACTATTGCTATTTTATTTTTTAGGTTGTAATTACTTGAACATTGTTAGAAGAGAGCCTGTGACTCAAGCATTTCACTGCCAGCGACTGCTTCATGTTATTGTTGTGCATTTGATAATAAAAATCTTGAATCTTACTCTGGTTATTGATACTGTGTATCGATACCGTGATTTTATACTGTGTATTTACTCTATATATTGATGCTGTGTATTTACGCTGTGTCTTAATACTGTGTATTTACTCTGGTTATTGATACCGTATATTTATACTCTGTTTTAATACTGTGTATGGATACTGTGTAATTACTCTGTGTATTGAAAGTGTGTATTTACTCTTATTATTGATACTCTGTATTTACTCTCGTTACTTATACTGTGTATTGATAATGTGTATTTAATCTTGTTATAGATACTGCTTGTTTAGTCTGTGTATTTACTCTGTGTATTGATTTTGTGTACTTGTACTGTGCACTGGTACTGTTACTGGCTTGGCTCTAAAATCTACAGAAGGAACATTTCAACAGTTTCTGAATCTTTGAACACGTGATTGGTATAATGTCATCGTTGAGGCCAAAACCCGCCAACGTGGATGATTGGTTTACTTTGAACTTTCAAATTCCTTTTGTCCAATTGTTGATCAGATAAAGCGCGCGCTTCCAAAGGCCAGGACCAATCAGCGCAGAGCTGGGTGCGGCAGCTTGTATAAAGAGCGCCTCTCTCCGCTGCATCGGCACAAACCGACTGAAGAGGAAAATGGCTCGAACCAAGCAGACCGCCCGTAAGTCCACCGGAGGGAAGGCTCCCAGGAAGCAGCTGGCCACCAAGGCCGCCCGGAAGAGCGCCCCGGCCACCGGCGGTGTGAAGAAGCCTCACCGTTACCGGCCCGGTACCGTGGCTCTCAGAGAGATCCGCCGCTACCAGAAGTCCACCGAGCTGCTGATCCGCAAGCTGCCCTTCCAGCGCCTGGTCCGGGAGATCGCTCAGGACTTCAAGACCGACCTGCGCTTCCAGAGCTCCGCCGTCATGGCTCTGCAGGAGGCCAGCGAGGCTTACCTGGTCGGCCTGTTCGAGGACACCAACCTGTGCGCCATCCACGCCAAGAGGGTCACCATCATGCCCAAAGACATCCAGCTGGCCCGGCGCATCCGCGGGGAGAGAGCATAATCTGCCCGCACTCCGCTCACCACACAACGGCTCTTTTAAGAGCCACCCACCCGCAGTGAAGCAGCAAATTACTCCTTTTAATAAGATCCGTATTGTAGTGAGACTGATTAGGGTTCATCCCATGAGGAGCAGACATGTGGTTCAGCATCAGGAGAACAAGACAGGGAACTAACACTGAGTCATAACCTCGGGGGGGGGGGGGGATCTCTATTTACATATATAATTTCTATCTCCTGAGGAATGTTAAGGTCAGTTTAACTTCATTGAAATACACAGCAGCAGAGTGACAGTTAATAAAAGCTATGAACAGTGTCTCGGGTTAAAGAAGTTTGACGCTCAATCGTTCTGAGTCTGAACCAGAGAAGCTGAAGCGTCTCGTGATCAAAATGTTCCTCATGAAGACGCTCGTCTAGTTTCTCACATCCGAGCTCGTCTCACCACTGCACGGCTCCAGACTGACTGAAACAGTCAAGGTCTCCACAATCTAATACATAGGGTTAGAGAACAGACACCAGCAGCTTTCATGATGTCTCGATCATCCAGTAAAACCTGCAAGATCCACCAGAACTCAGAAGAAGAGACACGTGGCTGTTGGATTTACAGTAAGGGAGAAATCTGTTTGTTTTAACATGGAAATCTCTGTTATGACACCTGATGGAGTTATGACCTGGTGAGGGTTCTGAAATAAAGAGATAGAGACACGGCTTCATGGCTCTACTGCGCCATCAAGTGGACAATAAATGGCCGGCAGAGTGATAATGACACCATGGCTTTGAATTGAATAATTGAATGAATGATGTTTGTGACGTCAATACATAAATTATGAACTTATTATTATGCTGTCTGTCTTTATGATACAATGGAGGGGTCAAACGGGAAAGTGGAACCAAATTGGGCAGAGCGTTGTGATGTGAACATGTGTATGTTACTTGGGACAACATGTAACACGTAAAATATGGATATTTTATACATTTTTATTAAAAAATGTACAACTCAAGAGGCTTTGATCATCACTACAAGTGGCATCAACACACGCCTTGATACACTACACAAAAATCGTCCTTGATTACTCGACACAAACTTCGACGCCTCGACATGGAAGGACACGTCACTCACGTACGTGGGGGGGGGGGGGGGATCAGCACAATGTTTAATTTTTTGGAAGAAGTTATTTTAGTGAGTACAGAATGAGCATGGACGGTTGAGGATGAAATCAGTTTACACACCCGACAAATGACAATGACTTCCTCTTTGAGATTAACGTTTCTGCTGCTCTGAAAACAGAGTGCAGATCTCAACATGAACAGATAGAAACCACGCTGCAGTTTGAGAAGATGAAAACCAGCTCATTACAGCCACTCGCACTGAAGAGAGACTCACAAAATGGACTTTGTTGGACATGTTGAGCTTTGTTGTTATTGTTCTAAAAAATCTGTTTTTGAAAAAGCAAAGGGTAGAAAGCATCTGGAGACAAAATATCACACTGACTGGTTTACAAGGTTGAAATGAAAGTTTTATTATAAATTACTCAGAGAAAAGAATGATCTTGAGCTGGACATGTTTTCTAAAAAATGTAACCTGATTTGAAACAGTATAGCTCGAGCTGAACCTGAACTGAGGGTTACGATTAAATACAAATATTTTCTAATCCATTCTCACCAGTTTAAACAAATTATCTTATTTTCAATTCTTCATGAAGACTTTAATATTTACTGTGAATCAAACTTTACATAGAAGATCTTAAATATCATCCCTAAAAGATACTTTTACAAACGCCAATAAAAACTAAAAAACAGTATGTGTTATTATCATCACTGTCATTATGAATATATTCTGTATTATGAACTGAAATGATCCAATATTCAGTGATTTTGATTTCACCCTCTTATTCTGTAATGAATATCGTTGAAAAAAGTCACTATAACTTCCGGTAAAACCGAGCTTTACTCTGAAGTTTGAGCGTAAAGAGGAAATGCTCTCTGATTGGAGAATTTGACTCACGCTGCTTGTGGCCAATGAGAGAGCAGCTGCAGTTGTATAAATACTCCAGTCGCACTCTTGACGTCATTCCTTTCTACTCAGTAATCTACAGAAGCTTGAAAATGTCTGGACGAGGAAAGACCGGCGGTAAAGCTCGTGCTAAGGCCAAGACCCGCTCCTCCCGGGCCGGGCTCCAGTTCCCGGTGGGCCGCGTCCACAGGCTGCTCCGCAAGGGGAACTATGCGCACCGGGTGGGAGCCGGAGCTCCGGTGTACCTGGCCGCTGTGCTCGAGTACCTGACCGCTGAGATCCTGGAGCTGGCCGGGAACGCAGCCCGCGACAACAAGAAGAGCCGCATCATCCCCCGCCACCTGCAGCTCGCGGTCCGCAACGACGAGGAGCTCAACAAGCTGCTGGGGGGAGTCACCATCGCTCAGGGCGGAGTGCTGCCCAACATCCAGGCGGTGCTGCTGCCCAAGAAGACCGAGAAGGCCGCCGGCAAGAAGTGAGCAGCGCCCCGGTCCTCACCACCACACAACGGCTCTTTTTAGAGCCACTCACCCTCCCTGAAGAGCTTATTGTCCCCGTTCGAAACACCAGTTTACCGCTGCAGCACAAAGTCAATATCCAAGATCGTCCAGTGATCAGCAGGTCATTCACACTCAGTCACTTCAATAAACAATAACATCGTTAATTCAAAGACCAAGATGGAGAATGATGGAAGTTCAATCTTCAACCAGGTGGTAGTGACATTCAGCTGATGGGACCTCTGACCTTATGAACATCTGTAAAACTCCCAGTTTAGAACCAGAGGAGAACATATCTTAGTAGATGAGATGTTAGGGACCAGCTCACGTGAGGAACTTGTCCCTTCAGTTACAGACATTGGTAAAGAGGTGTGTGGACCTGGAATCAGAAGTTGAACCAGTCTGAAGATGTCTCCCACACTTCCCAGTATATCACCCTCACCCACGTCACACATTGTAACAACACAGCCATGAAGAGCTGATGCAGGTAAATGAGTGTGGACTTGTGACCTTAAGTAATAAAGAAGAAAATCGTAATCCAAGATTATAATTTGAAACAAATTAATATGATAATTACTGTGATGTTCCGTGTATTAAATTTCACGTCAAACCCTGGAAGATGTGTTATTGTGTTAAAAGCCAGAATGACTTAATACAGATTATAATACGCTTTAAAAGTAAAATATTTGTAACAATATGATATTTGTCAGAGAATATGTATAGCAAAGAGCACAAGACGACAGTTACAGTCGAAATATGATGAAAATGTCAAATGAACATATTCATCATGAAACCTACCTAACAAAACTCATTGAGTTTCTTCATTTAATAGATTTTATCTACACGTCTGCAGTTTATAACTGCGTCTGCTTATAGATTATGACTCAGTTGGACCTGTAGCTCCCTGGTTCAGTTCGTCTCAGCTGCGGACGTAATAGAGGACCGAAGAAGCGATTCGGTGATTCGTTCTTCAAAACGACACAAAGCCAATAAACATGACAATTATAGTCTTTTGTAAAAGATCAAAGTTCTGCTTTTCATTAATAATTTAAAGACATTTGTAAAGTGAAAAAACAATTTCATTTCCTACAAAGATTTCTGCTTTAGACCACGCCCACTCATGTTCGCTCATTCGGTCCTCTAGTACGTCCGCAGCTGAGACGAACTGAACCAGGATCAGCTCCAGCTCCTGGACTCTTCCAAACAGCTCCATTCACTTGACTACAAACTCCACTGTCATAACTAATATGAAATAAACACCTGCAGACGGGTAGATAGAATCTATTCAATGAATAAACTCAATGATGGAAGAATAAGTTGGAGAATTTAGGAGAGTTTTTTATACAGTATGTATAAACCTGTTTTTCAAGTTGAACACCTCAGGGCTTAGGTTTAATATACATATTTTCAAATTCCCTTATTTTAAGAAGCGTTCATTTGTATAATAAGAGTTAGGCTTAGTTTGTTATGTTAGTTTTCATGATGAAAATGTTCATTTGACCTTTTCATCATATTTAGACTTTTACTGTTGTCTGGTGATCTTTGCTTTACATATTCTTATAAATTAAACATGGTCAAACTTTTTTTACTTAAAGGCGGAAAATATCTCGAGTAACCTTGTTTTATTTAAAAGCGATTATGGCTATTAAACAGTAAAAACAAAATGACCTCAACACATCTCCTAGAGTATTTGAATGGTTTGATGTGAAATCTCGTACTGGAAACATCAAAGTAATTATCATTAATTTGTCAGAATTTAGGTTCATAAATCCTGGATTAAGATTTACTTCTTTATTACTTAAGTGATTACTTTACTATGCGTCTACGCTCATTTACCAACATCTACTATTCATGGATTCGTGTTACAATGTGTGACGTGGGTGAGGGTGAGCTGGTCCCTAACATGTCATCTACTGGGGCAGACATGTTCTCCTCTGGTTCTAAACTGGGAGTTTTACAGAGGTCCCATCAGCTGAACATCACTACCACCTGGTTGAAGATTGAACTTCCAGCATTCTCCATCTTGGTCTTTGAATTAACGATGTTATTGTTTATTGAAGTGACTGAGTGTGAATGACCTGCTGATCACTGGACGATCTAGGATATTGACTTTGTGCTGCAGCGGTAAACTGGTGTTTCTAACGGGGACAATAAGCTCTTCAGGGAGGGTGAGTGGCTCTTAAAAGAGCCGTTGTGTGGTGGTGAGGACCGGGGCGCTGCTCACTTCTTGCCGGCGGCCTTCTCGGTCTTCTTGGGCAGCAGCACCGCCTGGATGTTGGGCAGCACTCCGCCCTGAGCGATGGTGACTCCCCCCAGCAGCTTGTTGAGCTCCTCGTCGTTGCGGACCGCGAGCTGCAGGTGGCGGGGGATGATGCGGCTCTTCTTGTTGTCGCGGGCTGCGTTCCCGGCCAGCTCCAGGATCTCAGCGGTCAGGTACTCGAGCACAGCGGCCAGGTACACCGGAGCTCCGGCTCCCACCCGGTGCGCATAGTTTCCCTTGCGGAGCAGCCTGTGGACGCGGCCCACCGGGAACTGGAGCCCGGCCCGGGAGGAGCGGGTCTTGGCCTTAGCACGAGCTTTACCGCCGGTCTTTCCTCGTCCAGACATTTTCAAGCTTCTGTAGATTTACTGAGTAGAAAGGAATGACGTCAAGAATGCGACTCGAGTATTTATACAACTGCAGCTGTTCGCTCATTGGCCACAAGCAGCGTGAGTCAAATCCTCCAATCAGAGAAGATAACCCTCCCCCGGGCCCCGCCCTGTCCCAGTCGCCTCAGGAGTGACGTCATTCATCACGTCTACCAGCAGCCCTCTTTTTGGCGGATGATTTAAATACATAAACACAGACAGAATCATTTCAAGAGGCTAGCTAACACTGTTAGCCTAGCTTAGCACGAAGACTGGAGTCAAGAGGAAACTGTTAGCCTAGCTTAGCACAAAGACGGAGTCAAGGGGAAACTGTTAGCCTAGCTTAGCAAAAAGACTGGAGTCAAACGGAAACTGATAGCCTAGCTTAGCACAAAGACTGGAGTAAAGAGGAAATTGATAGCCTAGCTTAGCACAAATTATGGGATATAGAGATAATCATATTTATGTGAAACTGATTTTCTGCAATGCCTCCAACGTCCAGCAGGTGCTGCTGTGACAATACACAATATGAGTCCTGTTACAATCCCTTAGGAGACTTTCACAATAAGAGTCACTATCAAAACGCAAACTACACATAACAATAAATAATCACACAATAATTTGTATTGTTTTATTTTATTTTTATAATAATATGAAACATGGAATAACTTTCAACACAGTTAATACAACAGTTCTTACTTTCAACAGCTAAATTAAAAAGACTGGCCTGTAGCTTTAGTAATAATAATAATAATGATCACTAAACATTTAAATAAGCATTTAAACACTTTGAACAAATACAAAAACAATAGCCAGAGGAAAGAAGACCTGTTGAAAGTTTTTCAATAATCGTTTTAATTCTTTTGAATTTTGGCAACACATTTTAGGATGGGTTTAATAATTAAGACAGAAAATAAAGCAAGAAGTAAATTAATCCAATATGTTCACAGTCATTTTAAGATCATTTATCTTGAATTTGATGAGGTTTATTGTTGTACTATATTCACTCAGCTAGTTTTTCTAATGTAATTTTTTTTTGAATATCGTCTCTCAGATTTCAATTTGAACATGCTGATGATTTATTGTTAAATTCTCATCAAAGTTGTTTTGATAACATTTCTTTGTATTGTAGTGTTATTCTACTGTTGGCAGCTCAGTGCAGGTTGGAAGCTTCATGAGGAGCAGAGGACGGATCACTGAACTCATCAGAAACCTGCAGGAAGTGGTGACAGGGAGAGAAGCTCCGCCCCCTCTGTCAGGCGTGTCATCCAGAGGCGGGAACAGTCCTCGCACCTGATGACGTCAGCAGTGACTTGATCCTGAGGGAGCAGGTGGGTCAGTCTCCACCTTCCTGCTCGGTCACAGTTTGATCCTCTGCCCTGCCCTCCCAGCATCCTTAGCAAGCGGGGACACAGGGCCGGCCCGTCCTCCCCCCGCCGACCCGGGGAGGCGGTCCCGGCCGGGGGAGGAGGGCCAGCGCGGTGGGCGGAGCCTGGAGGCGACGCAGCGAGGACTGGGGCTGACGGAGGACAGCGTCTGCTGGCTGCCGTTCAGGAAGGACGAGGTGTTGGAGCCCTGGTTGCTGCGGTAGTTGTAGTACGCCTGCCAGCCCTGACGCTTCCTCTTCCAGCGGCAGCGAAGGATCCGGATGAAGGCCTGAGGACGCAACACGAGTCGCAACACAAGTTAGAGACCACGGTCGCTGCTGAAACCACTGACAAGCCTGAGATACAGGCTCCGGACCTCCAGACCTCCAACTAGTCAAGCTCCTACCTTATCAATCAATCAATCAATCTATCAAATCTATTTGTATAGCTCATATTCACAGATCACAGTTTGTCTCATAGAGCTTTAACATGGTGAGACATCCTCTGTCCTTCACCCTCAACCAGAGTCAGGACAAACTACTAAAAACCTTTAACAGGTACAAATACACAGAAACCTCAGAGACACATGTGAGGACCCGTCTCCCAGGACGGACACAAGTCAACAGATGTCCAGTGAAGGAGACATCATCAGATTAAAGTTTCAGCAGCATTGATGAGGGTAGACATCTTGAAGGATAACTTCAATAATATATGTCAATCAGTCCTGCTGCATCTGTGGTCAGCAGCCAGCAAGATCATGATCCATGTACCTTAGACGCTCCGTCAGTAGTATGAGTACTTTGAGTAGTAGTAGTAGTAATAATAGAGTAGTAACAGTACCTGTTTGAACTCACGGCTGTAGCAGGGGTAGATGATCGGGTTCAAACAGCTGTTGAAGTATCCCAACCAGAAAATAACTTTAAAGAAGGTTTCAGAAGGACGCAGGCTGCTGTTGAACGAGCCTGCAGACACACACAATAACACACAGGTAAGCAAACACACAGGTAAGCAAACACACGGGTAAGCAAACACACAGGCAAACAAACACACAGGTAAACAAACACACAGGTAAGCAAACACACAGTAGATTGTGGTTTGTACCTTGTGACTTGTAGCCTATGTGTAGCTCATGGCTCATGGCCTGTAGACGGCCACTACGAGTGTATTTCCAACATGGCCGCAGCGTGACAAGTCAGGCGGCCTCCATGATTAAAAAACGTTAAATCTTTCGTTATATGATGAAAACCTCAAGAGGAGGCTCTGAGACCCGACCTGGAGTTTTTCTTCCTCTCTCCTGCTTTTCGTCAGGTTGCTCTCATCCTGTCGGCTCCCTGGTTCTCTCCTCGCCCTCTGACCTGCAGACGAGCAGGTGATCTGCCGTGTGTCTGAGGATCTCAGAGGATTTGATGGATCAGGTTTTTGATGCTCTTGAGATAACACAGGCTGCTGAGTAGGAGGATTATGTTTCCCTGCATATGGACTTGTAAGGTCATCCTGTTCCCAGGCTGCTGTCTCTGACTATATATGAAGAACTTCACAGTGAAACCTGACGTCTGTCCATCAGGAGAAGAACGAGTGACACCTGCAGCCGGTTGAGTCTGAAGTGTGAGTGTGAACAAGAGAACGTTTCCTCCTTCTCTCCCTGAGCGTCTGTGACTCTGCTGAGTGGGTTCCATCTCCTGAGAGAACAACTGACTGAGAGTCACAGACACAACCAGCTGCAGCTGAAGAGTGAAGCTGAACTGAGATCAGTTACAAACACTCTGAAGTTATTAACAACCAGAGTTTATCTCCAGTATTCAGCAGGAAACTGTGAAACATGTTTTGTGGATTTGTTCGAGCTGCAGCTCTTCAGGCTCAGGAAGCAGAGGATCATGATATGTGATGATGAATCATCTCAGGCTCTGATCTGTTTCCTGTTCTCCAGAGGATGAACCCTTCAGACTCTGTTATCTCTCCTGTAATCTTCAGTGAGCCCCCGGACAGGGAATATGAAGTCACCTGGGTCGTGGCTCCGCTCATTACTTTTATTTATTAATATCGAGTGATGCAGCGTTTGCTTTCTGCTGAGTCATGATCTGCACTGCGTCCTCACTAAATCAGCAGAAAGTACAGACTCCTTTTCATTTTCACTTTTCATTCAACGTCTGCGTTGATTTCTGCGACTGGTTTGCAGCCGCAGACTCAATAAAGGAGGAGGTGAGCTTCTACTCGGTTGTGATTCGTTCATGTTCTTCACCGGAACACAAACTAGTTTCAACCTGCGTGTCATTATTCTCACGATGTTAATAACCAATGAGATCCAATCTGTGTCCAGCTCTTGTCATAATACATTTTAAAAGTTTGTTTCACACTTTGTATTAATACCGTTGTACGTATTGTACAGCCGCCTCTCACAGACTTGTTGTTCCCTCAAACAGAAGCTGGTCTCTTTGTTCTCAGGATGTTTCTGATACTTTAGAACAGGAGGCACCAGATTCCTCAGAGAGACTCAGACGTGCTCTCCTCTCTCCTCTCGTCCATGAATGATGGTATACATTACTTTGTTGTACATTACTCCTGATGCATTGTGGGATACAATTAGTCCTGTATATAGGGTATGAATAAACTTGCGAAACATTCAGACAACACAAAATACAGAATACACTATATAGTGAGAGGTGAGGGACTTCGGACCCAAAGATCAACTGACTAGAGGTCAGGGTCAAAGGTCACCTCATATGAGTCAGGACGATAACAGGGAGATGATTCTAATTTGAGTTTGTTTTGTGCAGAGCAGAAGTTGATGTTTCCTGCTCATCAGAAAAATCTAACACCTCTGAAGTCTAACAAAAATCTAACACTGGAGCAGAGTTCCTCGGCTCCAAAGGTTTCTGGAAAATTCCTGGAGTATCAAATCTGGTCTGAGATCAGCTCTCACCATTTAGCAGGAGCCATAATAACATTTATCTTAGTGTAAGACCCTGATACGGCTTCGCAGACGCCGTCCAGATGAAGCGTTACCCACAATCCCCGTCTGCACGTGACCTTTGGACCACAGCTGTTTCAACAAGAGAGAATAAACGGCTCTAAACTCGACCGTGAGCGAGCAGATCTTTTGATCCTGCAGAGAAACAGACCTGTGATCAGTGGATCCAGACGATCCAGACAGAGTTTAAACCTTCCTTTGTTTTGACACGGCAGAGGCGGAGCCTAAAGATGGTGGTGATGACAACGATGTGATTGATTTGTTTGAAGATTGTCAGTCATCCAGGTTATGATATCTTCATGTTCAACTCCTGAAGAAATCATGAGGTCATGTTTAAACCTCAGGTAATAAACTACATTCACAACTTCCTGTGGTTTTCATGACATCATCATTGCGTCTCCTTTCCCTGCCCCCCCCCCCATTCTGCGTCTGAGTCAAACTTTCACAATAAGACGAGTGTTGAATTATTGTTTTTGTGAGTTTAGGTGTTTTATCTTAGTTTTGATTCTTATTTCTCTGCAGTTAAAATGAGCTTTGACAGAACTAGACAGTGAATGGTAGGACCAGGTGTGACGGAGGTGAAGACGTACCGAGGGGCAGGACGAGGAAGAAGGGCAGCCAGCAGAGGATGAACATGCCGACCACCACGCCCAGCGTCTTGGCTGCTTTCTTCTCTCTGGAGAACTTGAGCAGTTTGACGGACAGCGTGCTGCGTCCGGCCGAGGCCCCGGGACAGAGCTCGTGGTTCTGCTGGTTCCTGCAGTGGATCCTCAGCGTGAGCTCGTTGGAGTCCTCCTGACGCTCCTTCATCACGCCGGCCTCCAGGTTCTTGGTGGTGCGCTTGGCCACGATGTAGACGCGGCAGTACATGGCGAGGATGACAGCCAGGGGGATGTAGAAGGAGCCGAGCGAGGAGAAGAGGGCGTAGAACGGCTCCTCGGTGATCTGACACTTCGAGTCGTCCTGTGGAGAGGAAGGTTTGTCGAGTTTAGTTCACGGGATCTGATCACATGTGACACGGCTCCTGATCTCAACTGACTCTGTTCATCATGTGTGTGACACGGACTCGTCATGCTGCTTGTTAACGTCTCATAGCTTCAGGGACTCAGGAGGCTCTGAAGAACAGTCTCATGATGATTCCACCTTCAACAGACACTTTATTTATTCTTTCAGTTCTCAGAGGAAGATAAAGCTGCAGACGGAGACGTGGTTATCTTCAGACTTTACACCGGGGGCGTGTGGTTAGAACATAGGAACCTTTAACCACGCATCAGTCATGTTGAGTCTCGTACCTGTGACGGCGGCTGCTTCCAGCCCAGCAACGGCCCGATGGAGATGACGATGGAGAGGATCCACACGCCCAGCATGGCGAGCAGCGCCCGCCTCTCTGTGACGATCATTGGGTACTGCAGCGGGTATCGAACACCGATGTAACGATCGATGGAGATGGCGCACAGGGACATGATGGACGCCGTGCAGCACAGGACGTCCACCGCCGCCCAGATGTCACAGAAGATCCGACCAAACACCCAGGAATCTAAAACCTGTGGAGACAGGAAGTACCCGCGTCACTTCCTGCTCAGCCGACCAGCGATCAGGAGCTTCTTCAGCTGAGACCTAACCCTAACCCTAACCCAGACACTTCCTGTTTCTACGATACATCCCTGCTCCACTTCCTGACAAAAGCTAATTTGTTCACACATGAACGTCTGACAGCAAGTAAGGACCAACCCCCCCCCCCCCCCCCCCCTCTGGTGGCCCCTGACCTGTCGGGACCCTGAGTCCTGGTTCATTAAAGGTCAGTCCATGTCCTTTCTTCTTTCTAGCTCTGTTTCCTCTCCTTGTTTTAATTATTGATTAATCATATATCAGCTAAAGGTGTGTTAGTTATTGATCCTATAATAAACAACTGATGAGCTGTTTTCTCTTGATTCTTAACAAACTGAATCTGTCGAATATAAAACATAAAAATAAACATTTCTGACAACATCACCATAGTCTTCATCAAACCCCCCACACCCCTGACCTCCAGGGTGGCGGACACCGGCAGCACGGTGGTCCCCAGCAGCAGGTCCGCGATGGCCAGGTTGATGATGAAGTAGTTTGTGGGGATCCGCAGGTGTCGGTTACAAACCACCGACAGGATCACGAGCACGTTCCCGACGATGGCGAACAGGATGAAGGAGGCCAGCACCATGCCCACCGGCACCGCCCGGCCCAGGTCCAGCGGGGCGGCGCGGGGCTCGGAGCCGTCGCTGCGGTTCGAGGTGAGGTTGGAGTCCGGCAGAGGGGGCAGCGTCCCGGGGGGGAGCTCCGCGGAGGAGTCGTTAGTCCACAGACTCATGGTGACTGTTTAACCAGCTGGACCTCGAAACATTTAAAATCTGACACTTTCCATAAAAAAACACAAAAAATTAAATAAACGAAGACGTCTGCACGTGTGAAGAACCGCGTCCTGTCCGCGGGGAGGTCCTTCTGCTCGGCCGGAGAACAGCGCTCCTGTCCGGCTCGGGTCAGCAGCAGGTGGAGGTCCGGGAGAGGTCCGAGGCTCCGGACTCACACACGATCCGCAGCCGGCAAACAGAGCTCCTCCTCGGGTCAAGTGTGAGTGAGGAGCCGGTCAGACAACCGTGTCCTTTTATGGTCCAAGTGTCCAATGTGGGAAAGTTCAGTCTGAAAAACACATGAGTGCGTCATAGATGGATAGAAGATGGACAGAGAGATGGAGAGAGAGAGAGAGAGAGATAGATAGATAGATAGATAGATAGATAGATAGATAGATAGATAGATAGATAGATAGATAGATAGATAGATAGATAGATAGATAGATAGATGGAGAGATGGAGATAGAGAGAGAGATAGATAGATAGATATATAGATAGAGAGATAGAGATAGAGAGATAGACTGTGACTGTCTCATCTATTTTTATATAGATATTTATATAGATAGATGACAGGACAATTATAACCTTGTG
This sequence comes from Platichthys flesus, assembly GCF_949316205.1. NCBI lineage: Eukaryota > Metazoa > Chordata > Actinopteri > Pleuronectiformes > Pleuronectidae > Platichthys > Platichthys flesus. The sequence goes on along the minus strand of NC_084959.1, from coordinate 805,602 downwards.
CCATTGTGTTGTTGTGTGGACAGAGTACGAGCCAATAACAACACAGATACTGTGGGGGGAGGGGGTCCACCCCCAGTTACTTCACAGTGAGCAAGCTCCTGTCACTCATCTGTGTTTACTCTCACATAAAGATTTCATCAAAGATCCATATCATCTGGTTTATTTATCAAATCCACAATAAATACCAATAGCTTTTCACAACAGAGAGTGTGTGTGTGTGTGTGTGTGTGTGTGTGTGTGTTTGTGTGTGTGTGTGTGTTTGTGTGTGTGTGTGTGTGTGTGTGTGTGTGTTGTCTCAGTGAAACGAGAGTTACAGACGCAGCAGAAGCTGACGACAGATTCATATTTTTAGACTCAAACATCTCAATTATCCTTTAATCCAAAAGACAAATACATGTGATGAGCAGAGTCTCTGCTGCTTCCCAGGACCCGTCTTCCCAACGTCTCTGGGTCCGGTCGCACACATCAACACACACATGCATGTGCATCCCCCTCCTGATGGGCCCCGGGGCCAATGGTGTGCTGCCGGGCCCCTGCTTTACACAGAGGGTCGTTACTGTGTGTGTGTGTGTGTGTGTGTGTGTGTGTGTGTGTGTGTGTGTGTGTGTGTGTGTGTGTGTGTGTGTGTGTGTGTGTGTGTGTGTGTGTGTGTGTGTGTGTGTGTGTGTGTGTGTGTGTTAGCTGTGAATGAGCTGCTGTTCAACATCAGGATTCGAACACTCCACTCTGACCTGCCTCCTCCCGCAGTGCATTGTGGGAGTTGCTACCACTGCAGATGCTCTCTGATCGTTTGTCTGCATCGAAACAACAAAAACAAAGTGAAGGTCAAAGGTCAGCGAAGCACAAACAACGTATAAATAAAAACATTCATTAATAAAATGTTTACTGTCTGTTTGTATGGAGGATCAGCTCTGCCAGAAAAGATTAATAAACAGATCTTTGGTGCAAATAATCAAAGTTGAATTAAATGAATGTTCAACTACACATTTTAACATTTAACTCAAAACACTTGAGTCATGGAACCTGCTGATGGTTTTTATTTGAGCTTGAATCTTGTCGGTGAGATTCTGAGCACACGAGATGGAAAGAATCTCAAAAGTAGAATCAATAAACATGATCGGACACAAGGGTTTAATGTAAGAAATATAAAGTCTGTATTTATGGATTAAGGATTTATTGACTCTGATCAACACATCAGCTTTCAGGTTAAAGAAGATCTGTTTGTATATGCTGGTCTCAGACACACACACACAGACAGACACACACTGCTGTGTGAGACAAACAGGAGGAAACGACTAACGATTCCTTGTCCAATGTTTTCTCAGCAGCTGATTTGTGTCTCGCTCTATGATCTTGAAGAACTCACATCCTTAAGCTTGATAAGTTACTTAGATGAAGTTTGTCTTCGCAGCTGAAAAGTGAAACAAGTCATGAAATGAGATGTCTTTGTTGAGCGCTTCCACCAATCAGAGAGGCCCGATGCATCGCAGGTCATTTAACACTCTGACCTTCAGATTCTTCAGATTCTTCATATTTCTACTGCCACACCGAACAGTTCAGATATTTAAATCTTATTTTCACTGTTAACACTCAGTCAAAATCATTAAATTCAAATCATGAATGTTCGTGTAAAGAGTTTAACCTGTAGTGTTAGAACAGGCTGTCGGTTGATCAGATGGTCAAAGTGAACAGTCCACTGGTTTCAGACCATCACGTGAAGTCAGAAATAATGAGACGCTGGTTTCACATGATACAGTCATATATATAAAGACTCAGTGACTGTATATTAAGATGATCAGTGTCTCTCTGAAGCTCCTGATTTTCCACTCTGACCTTTGACCTCTGTGCAGAGACCAGCTTCCATAGAAGGAGTGGCTCCTTCTCTGGTGGACGGGGATTATTTCGGGGTTGTGATTTATCTTTACACGTCTCTGTTCCTCAGCCGCAGTCTCTAAAAACAGCAGAATAAGAGTTATGAGTGAGTTATGAACTGCAGAGATAAAAATGGCAACGTGTCCCTTTAAATTTCACATTCCTGGAATTACAGCTGTGATTGGAGGAGACGACGCTCAGCGACCAACCGGGTGTTCGGGTTCACAGCCGCGATCATTTACTGACGGTTCGGAGACGATTAACAATCATTGACTGTTTTAAGTTGAAAGTTTCTTTATTACAATAAAAAAAATCCTCCTGCAGAGAAATGACGCATCGCAGCTGTTTATTGCTTCACTTTACTTTTACATAACAAATGTAGACGACTGATGAAGAGACTTTATCATTTGATGTAAATAGAAAAAGGTTATTTTGTTGCAACAAGTGAAACAACCGAATAAATGTGTTGCTTTATGAGATTATGACGACATTTTGTGTATTTTTACATATTGATCAATGTTTTGTTATGTTGAAGAAGATAAATGCTCAGAAAATTATTATTAATAACAATAATACCAACAATAAAGACAAAAGTAAAACCACAGTTATAAGAAATAAAACAAAGGATTACTCAGCCAATCAGGAGCTGTCAGAGGTTTGTATTTAATCTGATCTCCACTGAGAACGTGGAACCGGCTCCAAGGTTCAGCTCCTCTCTTTCCTCTGAACGTGTTTGATGAACAGAGATTAAATGTGATATAAACGTCAGAGTCAACGTGTTGAACATGGTCACCGTTGCAGGAAAGAGACAAAAATAGATGTAAAATAAACTTTGCATTATAAAAAGTGGAGGAACATCAACACGAGTGAGTCGCTCCGATGACTGTAAAGTGTGTTTCAAGAGTTTCCATTTCAGAAGATTAAACACACGCCTGTCGACAAAACATCTGGTTCAGCTGCTGCAGTTGGTCTGAGTCTGAGGACACGAGGACACGAGGACTCAAAGGAGGAGGAGACAAAAGCATGAGGAGATGAAGGCACAAAGACAAGGACGTGGATGAAGGGAAACAAGACATTTTTAAAAAGGACGAGCAGATGAGGATGAAGAGACAAGGACACTGGAGAAGGGGACGAGGAGACATTCATCTGTGTCCTCTTGTCCTCTTCTTAACTCAGTCAGTCGTGTTTCTGCCCGGCTCCTGATGATTATAAAGCTGACCACTGATCAGATCCATTTATTCAATATGAACCTGAGCATGTCTCATGCCTGTTGTCATGGAAGCGTCAGGTCTGTCTCTGTGTCTCCTCGTCCCTCTCATTCGTCCACTTCTCAAACCTTCGTGTCCCGTCCTCTCCAGCTCTCAGTAGCATCGAGCTGACACCAGTCACTGGGTGAAGCACACCACTGATGCTGGTCACATCTTGTTACTCAGGAGGGCTCTTGCTGAGTATCAGCTGATAACACGCTAATATGCTAACAGGCTAATTAGCACGAGGGCGAAACGCTAATGAAACCGATTATTAACGTTTCCTCTAAAAACGAGTCTGAAACAGAAACAGCAGCTCGGAGTGAAAACGGCCCTAGCACACTTTGCACCTTAGGCAAGCTTCACTCCTAGCGCCCCCCCCCTCGAGAAAATTATTTCCATGAAAACTTATTAGAAAACTATTTCCTTCTTCGTCGAAGTTGCTTGGACACACACACTCTAACCATAAGCCACAATGTGCTAGCATGTTCAGACAACACCAAGGAGCTACGTAACCCTTCCGTTTTCCATTTTTGACTCATTTTACCCTAATGTTAGATTTATTTTTTGGATTTCAAAATATTGGTTGGAGATTTATGTTACAGGTCCCAAGATTGATACCACAGCAACAAAGTATATCTGTAGAGTACAGCATGACTGCAGCAGCAGTAACGACACAGGGACTTCAGTTCCACATCCAGATTGCATCTTATTCAAATCAAACACACTTTCTAGTACAAGCATTCCTCTGAATGTAACTGCATCTTAAAGTGCATAAAACACACATTCAATTATTATGGTGTCTCTTTACTTCAAACATCTTAATACACATTATCACTCATAAAGAAAAATAAACAATATAGACCTATTGAACATTAGCTTATAACTGGTCTTTATAAGGCACAATAACAATACATGACTTAATTACAGAGTCTGTGTGTGTCGGAGCTGAACTACACACTGTCAAGTAAACTATCGCGACCCGCCTGCAAGACGACGTGCAGGTAAAATAAACACCTATACAGGCGAATGTAGCCCCGCCCACCTAGTGCGCGAGTGTCTCCCATCACTGCCCAGCGGAGTTTCTAAGTTTTACCAGTTTAAGTAGAAAATCAAAACAACATCAACGCGTTTCAATGACGTGTGCCATCCAGCGAAATAAAATACAATACAATACAATAAAATAAAATATAAAATATAAAATATTGCGGTAGAAACAATAAAAACAGAAACACAAGATAAATGGGTAGATAAGGTGCAGTGGCAGATGATGGTAAGTACTGATGATATGATAATATGATAATGTGATAATGTTGTTGTTAGACAGTATATAAAAATAGTACAGTATATATAGTATATAATATATATTTATATATGAAGGTAATTATACCAATATAATAATAGCAGTATATAGTAATAATAGCAGCAACAGTATATATAATAATAATAGTAAAATATAATAATAACATGTACACATGTATAAATATGTGTATATAGACTTATCTATACAAAGAATATATAAAGAGTATGATATAATATATGATATATAACATTAAGATGCATTTATTAGTTCCAAACACAGACACACTCATGCAGGTAGGGAGATGTAACCTCTGCTTTTGACCCATCTGGTGCAGGACACACAGAGCAGTGAGCGACCATGTACGGCGCCCGGGGAGCAGATGTTGGGGGAGTAAGGTGCCTTGCTCAGGGGCACTAGACAGGGTAGGGAGACTCTTGGATTTTTGGACAGATCAATCCAGGTTCGTCTTTTTGTTGTTTCTCCGTGGAGTCGAGCCAGAGACCTTCTGTGCCCATAGTCCAAGTTTCTGCCACTAGTCCACCGCCTCTTACCGGATGAACATAGACACGGAGCATTCAGTTGCTCCTCCAGTCTGCACCTGGTGGGCGGAAGCCACCCCCAAAGAGACAGTTCGGGGGGAAACTGCTCCCGTGACAAACGTTCCACCTGAGTGCTGCTGTCATTTACCGATCTCTCTAATGAAAGATAAACCCACGTGACTGTCACGTATATTATTAGGAATAATCTTAAATTACTTTTAAAATAATTAAATACAATATTTTGGGGCATACCACATATAGAAGGGGGGGCAAAAAACTTTATTTTTTATCTTGTGTGCTGGGCGCAGTTTTTGTCGCCCCCCTCTGAGTGGCGCCCGAGGCAACCGCCTCTGTCGCCGGTTTCCACTGCGTCACGCACATTTTATCAATAAGTCGTATTTTACGTCTCAAATCTTTTCTTTCCCCTGTTTTCAGTTTTACGTTGAAGTGAAATGATCTTTGTTAAGATTCTTTATTAACTAATGTGACATCAGCGTCAGATCCAGTCGATAGAAACGATCTTCAGAGGGAAACTTTACACTTTTATACAAGAGTTGGAATCAGTACTTTAACTTTGACACAAGTACTGAAGTAAAGAATGTGTGTACTTATACCTCGTGGTGTCACCCTCACATTAAAGTGGTTTTACTTCAGCATCATTAAGAAGAAGATTTCAAAAGTGAGTTTCAGTTTCTACAGGGTCAGTGAACAGACACACAGAGACACACACTCACACACACACACACACACTTCTAAGATCATGAGCTGCTGCTTTAGAATCACAATGACATAAATCAGATGGACGATGTGGAGACACAAACATGATTAGAAGTTTAATAAGAGTCCAGGTGTGAAGACATGACAATATTATTATTACACTTTCACACTGCTGGTACTTGTTGATAATTATAACAGTAATAGTAATAAATGTCAATGTTTTCAGTTATTATTGTCTATACATCATATAAGTACAATGTAATGTAACATGTAGATTTTGAAACATTTACTTCAATAAAGACTGAATCTGCAGTTTCTCAGTAAAACAATGAAAATGATATTTACATTATTGATTAAAAACTAAAAATCTGTATCATTTATTTTCCTGAATCATTATAACTTTAAACAAAAGGTTCATTGATGAAAAGATAAAAACAGAGAAGACGCAGGTTTCCTCTAAATGATATATTTTGAACTTCACTGTGTTTATGAGAGAATTATGAGACTTTCCTGGAGTGAATCAGTTTAGACAGAAACGTTCGTATCTCTCTGGACTGGACTCCGTAGATGACGGGGTTCAAGCTGCCGGGGATCACGTGGAACAGAATGGCCGACAGCTTCCTGTAGTCGGAGTACTGAGGGAAGCGATGCAGAATAATTATAATCATTCCACTACACAACATGATCAGGTACAGACACAGGTGAGTGCTGCAGGTCCTTAGGGCCTTAGTGTTCAGAGACTGGTTTTTACTGGTCACACACACGACTGTGATCTTAGCGTAGGTGAGAACTATGCTGCCGATAGAAGCTGAGAACAGGACCACGGTGAAGGTGAGGCCGTAGATGTTATTAATAAACACACTCTCACAGGAGAGTTTGAACAGCGAGGCGTTGTCACAGAACGGGTTCGTGATCAGAGTCCTGCATCGGTTCAGTCTTATGGTCAAACCCAGCAGAATCCCCACCAGAACAAAGGCCACGCCCCAGGCAGACACGGTCAGCTTGACCACCATGTTGCTGGTCATGATGGCGGCGTAACGCAGAGGATTACAGATGGCCACATATCTGTCAAAGGCCATGATCATCAGTATGGTGTGACAGGTGGTGCCGTAGATGTGCGTGGTGAACGCCTGCAGCACACACTCGTTGTAGCTGATGAAGCGCTCGGAGGGTGGACGCAGGATGTCTGACAGCAGCCGGGGAACCATGATGGAGTTTCCCATGATGTCATTGACAGGCAGGTTACAGAAGAGCAGGTACATGGGCTGGTGCAGGTTCTTATCTATGAAAATCAGCACCAGGATGCCGATGTTTGCTAAGATGATGACGATGTAGGAGAGGAAGAAGAAAAGGAAGACAGGGTAGACAGAAACCTGGGTGACCTTTAACCCCTCCAGCTGCAGGGTGTCGCTGTTCAACGTGAAGTTTTCCATCAACCTGCAAACAGAGGCTCAAGGATCAGGTCTCACATAGATTAAATAAACAGAGTTCTAACTGCAGACCATACATCAGGAGAAACATTAGAAATGAAAGAGGATTTAAATGAGACAACATGAAAACAGATGAACGTTACCTTCAGTTTCTGTGAAGGTATCAAACACAGAGAGAACCAACTTCTGCTGAAGCCGGGAGCTGGATTCACTTTTATAGAGAAGTCGTCACCAGGGGCAGGAACCTCGGATCATCTGGGAATTAACCTGAACAACTTCAGAGTTCACGTTTAAACGTTTCTGCCTGAAAGCAGCAGCTGGATGAAGTGAGTCTGATGTGTGAGTGTGAACAAGAGAAAGTTTCCTCTTCTCTCCCTGAGCGTCTGTTCTCTGTGACTCTGCTGAGTGGGTTCCATCTCCTGAGAGAACAACTGACTGAGAGTCACAGACACAACCAGCTGCAGGTGAACTGAGATCAGTTACAAACACTCTGAACTTATTAACAACCAGAGTTTATCTCCAGTATTTAGCAGGAAACTGTGAAACATGAAAGATTTGTTACAGCTGCAGCTCTTCAGGTTCAGGAAACAGAGGATCATGGGTAATAACCATGACACAGTCAACCCATTGATTCACTTCATCAGACACAGAGACCAGTTCACACTGTGTGGCTGCAGGGGGCGCTGTTCATCAGGTACAGTCAATGTAAATGTCAATTTTATTTATATAGCACATTTAAAACAACTTGGTTGACCGAGTGCTGTACAGATAAGAAAAATGAAATCAGATGCACTGAAACTCAATGGAAAGGCTGAGAGAACAGGTGTGTTTTTAACAATGATTTGAACAGAGTTAAAGAAGAGGCTGTGTTGTCTGGAGCCTTGTGCTCCTGGTAGGGTCTCTCATGGCAGTGTGGTCTCAGGTGAGGGGCCAGACTAAGAATGGTTCAAAAAACCTCAATGAATAACGGAAAAAGAGGAGATGTGACCCGGCCCGGAGGAAGCCCGGGGCCCCCGTCTGGAGCTAGGCCCAGACGGAGGGCTTGATGGCGAGCGCCTGGTGGCCGGGTTTGCCACGGAGCCCGGTCGGGCATAGCCCGAACAAACTACGTGGCCCCCCCCTCTCTTCATCCCATGGGCCCACCACCTGTGGGAAGACCCGTTGGGGTCGGGTACGCAGCCACATGGGTGGCAGCGAAGGTCAGGGGTCTCGATGGACCAGACCCGGGCGGCAGAAGCTGGCTCTGGGGACGTGGAACGTCACCTCGCTGTGGGGAAAGGAACCGGAGCTTGTGAGGGAGGTGGAGCGCTATCAGTTAGATCTGGTGGGGCTTACCTCCACGCACAGTCTCAGCTCTGGTACCGTACTCCTGGATAAGGGTTGGACTCTATTCTTCTCCGGAGTTGCCAAGGGCGTGAGGCGCCGGGCGGGTGTGGGGATACTCACAAATCCCCGGCTGAGCGCCGCGGTGTTGGAGTTTACCCCGGTAGACGAGAGGATCGCCTCCCTGCGCCTAAGGGTTGTAGGGGGGAAAACTCTGACTGTTGTTTGTGCGTATGCACCAAACAGCAGCTCAGAGTACTCGGCCTTCTTGGAGACCCTGAATGGAGTCCTGTATGGGGCTCCAGTAGGGGACTCCGTAGTTCTGCTGGGTGACTTCAACGCCCACGTGGGCAACGATGGAGACACCTGGAGAGGCGTGGTGGGGAGGAACGGCCTCCCTGATCTGAACCCGAGCGGTCGTTTGTTATTGGACTTCTGTGATAGTCATGGATTATCCATAACAAACACCATGTTCGAACATAAGGGTGCTCATAAGTGTACCTGGTGCCAGAGTACCCTAGGCCGAAGATCAATGATCGATTTTGTGATTGTGTCATCTGATCTGAGGCCGCATGTTTTGGACACTCGGGTAAAGAGAGGGGCGGAACTGTCAACCAACCACCATCTGGTTGTGAGCTGGATCAGGGAATGGGGGAAATTTTCGGATAGACCTGGTAAGCCCAAACGAATAGTGCGGGTGAACTGGGAACGTCTGGAGGAGGCCCCCGTCCTAGGTATCTTCAACTCACACCTCCGGCGGAGTTTTTCTGGCATTCCTGTGGAGGTTGGGGGCATTGAGCCAGAGTGGGCGGTGTTCAAAGCCTCTATTGCTGAAGCTGCGGTGGCTAGCTGTGGCCTCAGGGTCTTAAGGCCAATGTATGCTTCTCCGTTTTGACGGACATTGACAGATAGGACCGCCTTCTCCAACGTGGAACGCCCTCTCCGTGCCTCTCCGCGGCTCCTCGGAGAGCTTTTCGTGCAGCTCTCATTTTCTAACTACACGTCGAAATGGCGGAGAGCCCACGGATAGCCCTTGGCTGTGATTGGTCCGCTAACGCCAGCATTTCGGAATGGAAACGTGCTGTTCCATTCCCTACATCACAATAAACCAAAATCACAACTACGACTCTATGATTAATGTGACAAGTGTGTTAAGCCAGCGGCATTGTCCGGCTGACGGTGGCTGGTTAGAGCACTTACGGCATGTGTGTACGGTCACATACTGTTATAACGAACTTTCATAACGTGGCTAGCGGGCTAACCACCATGCTAACTGCCGTGGGAACACCGCAAAAACCCGCTGACTTTAATCCCACGTCTGTCATGACACTGTTTCTCAAACACCGTCAGGTTAGAAGCAAACACTTGGTAGTAGTTAGTATCGGGTGTCCGTGCTGACTGTGTGTGGAAGCTGGGGGGAAGCTAGCTGCCTCCGTGTAGCTTCAAGCTGTTGCAGCTGTTGAATTAGCAACGCAGTTTGGAAACAAGACCGGGGAACCGCTGCGTTAAGACACGATAACATAAGCATTATGACCCGCTGGGTGTCACTTTATTCAGCAAAAACTGTCGCGTCATCAACATTCTTTTTCTGTTAGCTGCCATCGTTCACTGTGTGTGAGGAGCCGGGAGGACCAGCGTGGACTTCTTCTATATACCTCATGAGGTAGGCTTCTCTAAGCTCGACTTCAGTTGCGCCATCTACTGTTCTGGCGGTGAATTGTTTTCAAAACAAAAAGGCTCGTAGAACTATAAATCAAAAAGGGTCCGTCCGCTCCGTCCGTCCGTCAGTCCGCAACGGACTCGGAGAAGCATACTGAGGCCTTTAGGCTCCTCAAGGGGCGGTAACCCTCGGACACCGTGGTGGACACCGGTGGTCAGGGAAGCCGTCCGATTGAAGAAGGAGGCCTTCCAGCTGCTGGCGTGTCGGAGGCTAAGCAGCGGGTGAGGGAGAAGTTCGGAGAGGCCATGGAGAAGGACTTTCGGTCGGCACCAAAGTGTTTCTGGAAGACTATCCGGCACCTCAGGAGGGGGAAACGGGGAACCATCCAAGCTGTGTACAGTAAGGATGGGACTCTGTTGACCTCAACTGAGGAGGTCGTTGGACGTTGGAAGGAACACTTTGAGGAACTCCTGAATCTGAATAACACGCCCTCTATGTTGGAGGCAGAGCTCGAGGTTGATGGTGTTTCATCGTCAATTTCCCTGGTGGAGGTCACTGAGGTAGTCAAACATCTCCGCAGTGGCAAAGCCCCAGGGATTGATGAGATCCGGCCAGAAATGCTAAAGGATCTGGGTGTTAAGGGGCTGTCATGGTTGACACGCCTATTCAACATCGCGTGGGAGTCGGGTACAGTGCCAAAGGAGTGGCAAACCGGGGTGGTGGTTCCCCTGTTCAAAAAGGGGGACCAGAGAGTGTGTGCCAATTACCGGGGCATCACACTTCTCAGCCTCCCTGGTAAAGTCTACTCCAAGGTGCTGGAAAGGAGGGTTCGGCCGATCGTCGAACCTCAGATTGAAGAGGAACAATGCGGTTTTCGCCCCGGACGTGGAACTACGGACCAGCTCTTCACTCTCGCAAGGATCCTGGAGGGGGCCTGGGAGTATGCCCATCCGGTCCACTTGTGTTTTGTGGATCTGGAGAAGGCGTATGACCGGGTCCCCCGGGAGAAACTGTGGGAGGTGCTGCGGGAGAATGGGGTAAGGGGGTCTCTCCTCAGGGCCATCCAATCTCTGTACTCCCAAAGCGAGAGCTGTGTTCGGGTCCTCGGCAGCCAGTCAGTTTCGTTCTCAGTGGATGCTGGTCTCCGCCAGGGCTGCGCCTTGTCACCAATCCTGTTTGTGATAAACATGGACAGGATATCGAGGCGTAGTCGTGGTGGGGAGGGGTTTCGGTGGTCTGAGGATCTCGTCACTGCTTTTTGCAGATGATGTGGTACTCATTGGATCATCGGCTTGTGACCTTCAGCACTCACTGGATCGGCTGGCGGCCGAGTGTGAAGCGGCTGGGATGAGGATCAGCACCGCTAAATCTGAGGCTATGACTCTTAGCAGGAAACCGATGGATTGCTTACTCCGGGTAGGAAATGAGTCCTTAGCCCAAGTGAAGGAGTTCAAGTACCTCGGGGTCTTGTTCGCGAGTGAGGGTACTATGGAGCGTGAGATTGGCCGGAGAATCGGAGCAGCGGGGGCGGTATTGCGTTCGCTTTACCGCACCGTTGTAACGAAAAGAGAGCTGAGCCGCAAGGCAAAGCTCTCGATCTACCGGTCGATCTTCGTTCCTATCCTCACCTATGGTCATGAGGGCTGGGTGATGACCGAAAGGACGAGATCGCGGGTACAAGCGGCCGAGATGAGTTTTCTCAGAAGGGTGGCTGGTGTCTCCCTTAGGGATAGGGTGAGAAGCTCAGCCATCCGTGAGGAACTCGGATTAGAGCCGCTGCTCCTTTACTTAGAAAGGAGTCAGCTGAGGTGGTTCGGGCATCTGGTAAGGATGCCCACTGGGTGCCTCCCTTGGGAGGTTTTTCAGGCACGTCCAGTGGGGAGGAGACCTCGGGGAAGACCCAGGACTAGGTGGAGAGATTATATCTCAACACTGGCCTGGGAACGCCTCGGGATCCCCCCGTCAGAGTTGGTCAATGTGGCCCGGGAAAGGGAAGTCTGGGGCCCCCTGCTTGAGCTGCTCCCCCGGCGACCGACCCCGTATAAGCTGATGACGATGATGATGATGATGATGATGATGATGATGATGATGATGATGATGATGATGATGATGATGATGATGATGATGATAAAGAAGAGGCCGATCTAATGTGAAGTGGTTGTTGTTCACAGGTTCAATCTCCTCTTGTTACTAGTTTGTCTGCGGTTAAGTTGAGCAGCTGATATCAGTTCCCTAACAGGAGTGTGTATAATAAGAAGTTATGATAAATAAGACGGTGCCAGTCTGTGAAGAGATTTAAAAGTTAAATGTTAGATTTTAAAAACGATCCTGTGACAGACAGGAAGCCAGGAGGCGCAGCATGGAGGTGACATGGTCTCTCTATTTTGTCCTTTGTCTAAGTCTATATGCAAGGAGCTACAGTAATCCAGACGGGAGGTTATGAATGCATGTGTAATTGTCTCAAGGTCCTTTTGTGGTAGGTCGGCCTTTACAGTGACAGAGTGATGCTTTAAAGGGAAACAGTGATGATTTGTTTTATGTTTTATTAATGAAGTATTATTAATTGTCATATCACAGCTGATCTGATTCATTTTTAATTCATTATGACATTTACACAAATGATTGAAATCATGAAAGAGTCAGTTTAACAGAGCGAGAGAGAGAGAGAGAGAGTGTGTGTGTGTGTGTGTGTGTGTGTGTGTGTGTGTGTGTGTGTGTGTGTGTGTGAGAGAGAGATTTCCCAGGAGTCTCAGTGACCAGCAGATTAATAGAATCAAAGCAGTGTTCAGGGCCCGACGGACAGGAAGTCGCTCCCTGGAGATGACCTTCTCTTCACCTTTACACCTCCAGGCGAACCAGGTGTGAACCAGGTGTGAACCAGGTGATTGAACCAGGTGAGTGAACCAGATGATTGAATCAGGTGTGAATCAGGTGTGAACCAGGTGATTGAACCAGGTGTGAACCAGGTGTGAACCAGGTATGAACCAGGTGAGTGAACCAGATGATTGAACCAGGTGATTGAACCAGGTGAGTGAACCAGGTGTGAACCAGGTGTGAACCAGGTGAGTGAACCAGGTGTGAACCAGGTGTGAACCAGGTGATTGAACCAAGTGAGTGAACCAGGTGTGAACCAGATGATTGAACCAGTTGATTGAACCAGATGATTGAACCAGGTGATTGAACCAGGTGAGTGAACCAGGTGTGAACCAGGTGTGAACCAGGTGATTGAACCAGGTGAGTGAACCAGGTGTGAACCAGATGAATGAACCAGGTGTGAACCAGGTGTAAACCAGGTGATTGAACCAGGTGAGTGAACCAGGTGTGAACCAGATGATTGAACCAGGTGAGTGAACCAGGTGTGAACCAGATGATTGAACCAGATGATTGAATCAGGTGTGAATCAGGTGTGAACCAGGTGATTGAACCAGGTGTGAACCAGGTGTGAACCAGGTATGAACCAGGTGAGTGAACCAGATGATTGAACCAGGTGATTGAACCAGGTGAGTGAACCAGGTGTGAACCAGGTGTGAACCAGGTGAGTGAACCAGGTGTGAACCAGGTGTGAACCAGGTGATTGAACCAAGTGAGTGAACCAGGTGTGAACCAGATGATTGAACCAGTTGATTGAACCAGATGATTGAACCAGGTGATTGAACCAGGTGAGTGAACCAGGTGTGAACCAGGTGTGAACCAGGTGATTGAACCAGGTGAGTGAACCAGGTGTGAACCAGATGAATGAACCAGGTGTGAACCAGGTGTAAACCAGGTGATTGAACCAGGTGAGTGAACCAGGTGTGAACCAGATGATTGAACCAGATGTGAACCAGGTGATGAACCAGGTGTGAACCAGGTGATTGAACCAGGTGTGAACCAGGTATGAACCAGGTGTGAACCAGTTGATTGAACCAGATGTGAACCAGGTGATTGAACCAGGTGTGAACCAGATGTGAACCAGGGGCCGGTATTTCAAAACTTGTAATCCAGATCAGAATGATCCGGATAACCAAATCCCCCTGTCCTCAGCCACGGATCAACCTGATCTATCCCGGTATTTCAAAACTTTGCTGGATTGGATCAGAGTGATCCTGATACCGGCAGATTGGGATGTCCAAATCCGTCCCGCCCCCTGGATCACAGACAGGAAACAGGAAATGGAGCCAACATTTTACAGAAAAAGGAGAAGCTAGCTCAACTATTGTCTCTGAATTAAAGTATAATCTTAGGCAGTGTTGATGCGTCCTCAGACTAGATGAAAGGCAATCATTATATTGAGTTAACCAATTATGTAAATCAGCACAAAGTTGAAAGAAGAGCTCGGCGATCTCTAATTAAGCAGAGTTCGCGCTAATGCGAGCTAACGCTGCTCCATTGACTCCTGTGTTAAGGAGCTAACAAGCTAGTAAATAGGCTAGCGTCTGTATGTCGCGGTCCACAGTCCATTTGAATGCATTCACTCGCAAGGCATTGTGTGTAGATTTTAAAATGTGTTGTACATATCTTTTTAGGAAACAGTTGTTAACAAAGGGGACAGCCCTAAAACCTTAATATTAGATTTTCTTTACAGATGTCTGTGGGAAGAGACTTGCACAGACTTGCTCCAACTGGCATTACTTTTTGAGCTTTGGCTATGAAAATTAAGTGTGTGTGCTGAATGCATGTGAATAAAAACATTTGACAGAGTTTCAGTGGAGGCCTTTATCAGTGGGTAACTTAACAAAAAAAACTGTTACTTAAATAAGGCATTCATATTCAAACTTAAACATACAAATCGAAGTTTTGTTAAACAAAAGCACCAGACCTTATCAATGAGGATCAAGAGAAATACAAATTAACACTGTTTGTTTAATAAATCACATTGTTTTTCCTTCATAATTCCTTGTTAATTGGAGTTTGTAATGTCATTTACACGCAGTAGTGTAATGTTTATTCTGTGTTGCACTTCTGACGCCGATTTGTTAAAGCATTGCAGTGAACAGCGTGCATGTTTGCAGAAAAAAAAGGAACGTGAAAAGGAAATAAACATTGATCAAACAGCAGTGAAGCTTAGTTGTATTAAACAAAGAACTTTGGGAGCAGTTACACTTCAACTGTTCAAATCTTAACATGTAATCTCCCTCAAATCCACCTCTGAGGTGGGATCAGGGTGATCCTGATTTTTAGGATCAAACTGATCCAGATTTCCCACTTAAGTTTTGAAATACTCAACAGCAGCTTTTAATCCGGATCAAAGGCAGGATTGGATTGCCAAATCTGAATCTGAATCTTCAGGATCAGATTTGCTTTGAAATACCCGTTTTTAGGATCTGATCAGGATTTAATCCAATCCAGGTGGATTAATCCTGTCGGATCATTTTGAAATACCGGCCCCAGGTGATTGAACCAGGTGATTGAACCAGGTGTGAACCAGGTGAGTGAACCAGATGATTGAACCAGATGATTGAATCAGGTGTGAATCAGGTGTGAACCAGGTGATTGAACCAGGTGAGCGAACCAGGTGTGAACCAGATGATTGAACCAGATGTGAACCAGATGATTGAACCAGGTGTGAACCAGGTGTGAACCAGGTATGAACCAGGTGAGTGAACCAGATGATTGAACCAGGTGTGAACCAGGTGAGTGAACCAGGTGTGAACCAGATGATTGAACTAGATGTGAACCAGATGATTGAACCAGATGTGAACCAGATGATTGAACCATATGTGAACCAGGTGATTGAACCAGGTGATTGAACCAGGTGTGAACCAGGTGAGTGAACCAGATGATTGAACCAGGTGTGAGCTATCAGTTTATCAGTGATGATCTTATGACAGTGAAGTGATATGTCTATTTATATATTTCATCATCCCTGTGCATCCAGAATGTTGTTAGCCTAGCTTAGCACAAAGAGCATGATCCACCAGTGGTCACTTCTTTTCTTTCTGGAATAAAATGTGTGTATTTACCAAAGTGATGAAGTTCTAAACATGTTGTTGTTGTTCGTGTCTCTGGTTCTTGTTCCTGTCAGCTGGAGATGAGTCCCTGCAGACTACTGCCCCCTGGTGTCCGCTCTGATAAACATGTCTGTTCTCCCTCAGGACAAATTACATCAGAAACTGTTGATAAGTGTTTTGTTGGTAACGGCTCGTTAAGCTTCCCCTGTGTTCACAGATATTAACGCTCATTAGCGCTGCCGTAGTAACTGGACACGCAGTGATGAAACCGCGGGGCCGTCAGGAGGCGGAGCCGTCCCCAGAGCTCCCAGCATGCAACAGAAACAAACACAGTCAACCCCTTCAGGGTCGAAACTGAACAAACACAAGTTTCTTTTCAATAATAACTTTTTGTCAGTTAATGTAATGAATGTAAAAGACACAAGATACGTCTGAACATTTATAATATACATTATATATATGTATATACATTTATAATATGTTGAATGCTTCATAATCCAAACAATTTATTCACAACTCATCAGACACATCAAATCAGATTCATCCAAAAGACTGAATGAAAAGTTTGGATCTTTCATGTTTTTGTGTTGATTCATTGAATAAACGAATCCAGTTCAATAAGATTTGCACATATTACTTCTACAACACTATCCATAGCTTCAGGTCTACTGAAATATTAATGTTTAAACACATCTCATTGTATTTATTTGGTGAGGATACTTTGACCTGAGCGTTTGTCTGTTCAGCAGAAGAAGTTGATTTCAGTTAAAGTGACTCGATGAGATTAAAAAGATGGATTCCAGAAACACAGTTTCATCAACTGAACTCATGTTGTGTTGTGATGAAGCTCTAGTTCATTCACACTCTGTATCACACACACACTCTCTCACACACACACACACACTCTCTCTCACACACACACACACACACACACACTCTCTCTCACACACAAACACAGACACTCTCACTCACACACACACACTCTTTCACACACACAATCTCTCTCACACACACACATACACACACACTCTCTCTCACACACACACACACTGTCTCTCACACACACACACACACACTCTCTCTCTCAAACACACACACACATACACACACAAACACTCTCACACACACACACACTCTCTCTCACACACACACTCTCTCACAAACACACACACACACTTTCTCACTAACACACACACACACACTCCCTCACACACACACACACTCTCTCACACACACACACACACACACACAAACACTCTCTCACAGACACATACGCACACACAGACACACACACACTCTTCATTTCTAAAATCTTAGAAAAACTGGCAGCCAATCAGCTGTGTGAGTTTCTCCAGGAAAATAATATATATGAAGACTTTCAGTCGGGGTTTAGAGCCAATCACAGTACAGAGACAGCCTTGGCAAAAGTCACTAATGACCTTTTAATAGCCTCAGATCAGGGACTTGTGTCTGTTCTCGTTCTGTTAGATCTCAGTGCAGCATTCAACACAATTGACCATCAAATTCTATTAGAAAGACTCAAACAGTTAATTAACATTAATGGAACCGCCCTTAACTGGTTTAAATCATATTTTTATGATCGCTCCCAATTCGTGCAAATTAATGATGAGTCATCTGTGCGCACCAAAGTAAACCATGGTGTTCCACAGGGCTCTGTGCTCGGCCCAATTTTATTCTCATTATATATGCTTCCACTAGGAAACATTATCAGGACACACTCGGTTAATTTCCACTGCTATGCGGATGACACCCAGTTATACTTATCAATAAAACCTTAACAAAGTAATCAATTAACTAAACTTCATCATGTCTCAAGGACATAAAAACCTGGATGACCCGAGAGTTTCTCTTATTAAACTCAGACAAAACAGAGGTTATAATACTTGGCCCCAAACACCTTAGAGATGCATTATCTAATGATATAGCTGCGCTAGATGACATTGCCCTTGCTTCCAATGAAACAGTCAGGAACTTGGGAGTGATCTTCGATCCTGATTTATCCTTTAATAGTCACTTAAAACAAATTTCTAGAACCGCTTTTTTCCACTTGCGTAATATTTCAAAAATTAGACATGTCCTTTCACAAAAAGATGCAGAAAAACTAGTCCACGCCTTTGTTACATCGAGACTGGACTATTGTAATTCATTATTATCAGGCTCCAGCAGGAAGTCGTTAAAGACTCTACAGCTTGTCCAAAATGCTGCAGCACGTGTCCTGAAGATAACCAGGACCAGAGACCACATGTCTCCTGTGTTAGCATTGCTACACTGGCTTCCAGTTAAATCTAGAATAGAATTTAAAATTCTCCTCCTCACCTTCAAGGCCCTTAATAATATAGCGCCTTTATACCTTAAAGAGCTGTTAGTACCTTATAAACCCACTAGAGCACTCCGCTCCCAGAATTCAAGCCTACTTGTCGTCCCTAAATTCTCTAAAAGTAGAGTAGGAGCCAGAGCTTTCAGCCATCAAGCCCCTCGGCTGTGGAATAATCTACCACTTTCAGTTCGGGAGGCAGTCACCATCTGTTCGTTTAAGAGTAGAATTTTATGACACATGACACGGAGCTTCTCCTTCCAGCTTCTCCTTCCTCTTCTCCATCCCTATCCCCCTTCCCCGGAATCCCTTTGCTTTATCACCCGCAGATCCAGGGCCTCTGTGGCCGCACCATGGATTACGGTTTGTGGATCGCGCACCGGGGGTCGCGGTGTTGGATCCTGTGTGGCGGATTCTGAGTCATGTGGGCTGATCGTGGTGCTGGTGGCGGACCCTGTGTCGCGTTGGCATTGGGCACGGGCGGTGGACCAGGACTGCGGTGGTGGCTCGTGATGGGTCCTGGACGGTGACTGAGGACTGGAGTGGCGTCTGGTCTGGATGGTGGATCGTGGTCTGGATGGTTGCTGAGCATGGACTGTGCTTGCAGCGGGACTGCTTGGCATGTCATGTTGGGGTTGTCCTTCAGGATGTCTACTCTCATCAAATGCTGCTAGAGACTTTAATCTTTAATCTTGATGATGTTTTTCTACACGTGGCATCTATTGCACTTCTGTCCGTCCTGGGAGAGGGATCCCTCACATGTGGCTCTGAGGTTTCTACGTATTGTTATTGGAATCGAACCTGTGAGGTTGAAGGTTCCACTTTATTGCTCCGATGTGATGAAGCCTTGTTCAACTTACCAACATAGTTTCTCCTGTTCTGCTCCGTGAGGCTGAACCGATGCTAACATGGTTCAGCTCGTTAATAATTAAACAGTTTTATTATTTTGACTGAGTCCTCAAAGAACCTTCCACCATGTGACCGATCTGCAGATTGAATCTGAATCCAAACAGAGACGGAGTTTAAAGACACGTGACGAGCTGCAGGAGCAGAACACGCGTGTTGCTTCAGGGAAATCTGAATCATTGTTTGAACATGTATGTGTTTGAGAGCAACAAGAGTCACTTTGTGTTTTAGTCCCTGAGGATTTAATCTGATCTGCAGTTTGTAGCTGGATTACATGATGATAAGAAACATGTCTCCAGATCCTGAGCTTTAACATCTGACAGCTGTTTGTCTCAAGTGACAATCTGCACATGATACAACATGTTGACCCCCCCACCCCCTCTGTGTGCGTGTGTGCGTCTGTGTGTGTCCGTGTGTGTGTGTTTGTGTGTGTGTGTGTGTGTGTGTGTTTGTGTGTGTGTGTGTGTGTGTGTGTGTGTGTGTGAAGAAGGTGTGTCTGATGTTTGACTGATCAGATTTTGATCATGGTCAGCAGTGTCTAAGAAGGACTGGGACCATCAGACCGCCACTGGTCTGTATCCAGATGAAGCTTCCATGAAGGAGTCTTTTCTTTAAACCACAGAGAACAAAGAAACACGAGTCGATTCCAGAAAAGACTTTTCATTCTGTTGATCAGAATGTTTTGATCAATGGTATCCGGTGCTAGCAGTTAGCTTCAGCACTTTGTTATTATGTTGTGATGTCACTGAAGCTTCAGACTCAACACAGGAAACAACAAAAATCATCTGACAAACATTTGTGACGTTTCAACGTGATGTGAAACAAACTCTGTTCTTTGTTTCACAGATTATTTCAGACGTGTTTCACAACTTCAGTCTATAAATATCAGGACGAGTGGAAAAAGGGAAGTAAGATGAGTGAGTTGTCCGTCTGTCGTCCGTCTGTCGTCCGTCCATCTGAAACACAACAACATGCCGTCGCTGCTTCTCCACATCTTCTCCTGCCTCTGTGTCCTCACAGGTGAGTCTCATCCGGACTGGTCTTTGTTTTCACCTGCTTCTCAGGTGACCCTGTTGATCTACAGTTCCATCCCAGCAGCCCCTGGTGGACTTTAGAGTAAACGCAGTTTCTTTCAGCGCTGCCCTGTGTGTCCCGAGCCACCAGGGAGACGGTGGTGGGCACAGCCGGGCGGAGGGTGACGCTGCCGTGTCGGTCGGAGGCCGTGAAGCGGAGCGGTGTGGAGGTGTGCTGGGGGAGGGGGGAGCCGTCCCTCTTCACCTGCCACAACATCCTGATCAACATGGCCGGAGAAGACGTCTCATACAGGAAGTCAGACAGGTGAAGAAATCACTCACGTTTAACTAAACCTTTGTTTACAATACTAATTTATTTTCGTAATCTGACTGCATAATGTTCAATTGCTCCATTCCTACTCAGGGTATTAATTAACCCTAATCCTAATAAATCCTCTCCTCTGCAGGTTCTCTCCATCCTCCACCTCCTCTCTGTCCATCTTCCCCTCTCGTGCATCAGACTCTGGGTTCTATCACTGCAGAGTTCAGCTGCCCGGTCTGTTCAACGACCAGACCGCCACCATTCACCTCATCGTCCTCAGCCGTAGGTTCACAGATCCACCACCAGTTCATCCGTTAGGTTCACCATTACAACCAGAATCTGCTCGTCTGTCGTTCTGCAGCTCGCTCTCCGGCCGAGGACGCAGAGGACACAGAGGACACCAAGGACCTGGACGCCCCGGACACTGCCACCGGTAAGTACGGGACTGACACTGATGCTGGTGAAGCTACGGGAGCCCTGAGCGGACACAAGGTCTCCATGTCCTCCCACTGTACGTGGAGATAAAATATCATGCATACAAACGCTGCCATCTTGTCAAAAACTACCAATGTCGTGGGATAGGACGTAGAACTTCCTCGTTGGACAGTAGAAAACCTGACAGTAAAGTGTACGTTTATTTTACAGTGAGTAAAGTGAGTGATCTGTGGGGGTCAGGGTGCAGTTCATGGAGTGGAGCCGCAGCCACCAGGGGGCGATCCAGATGATTTTATTTTTGTTGTCCATCTTCATCCATTGTCTTTGTTCAATGTGGTCAGACTCTGAGCTGCCCTCTACTGGTAGACTTCAGTACTGGGGCAGAAGCGGCGCATTGACTTCATCAACACTTCTCTGAAACTGAAAATACACACGTGAAACTTCATATTATGTCGTTGACTGTTTGTTTGTTTTCACCTTTTTCCAGGTGACACAATACAAAGTCTGACAGAGGAACAAGGAAGTGAGGTCACCAACCCCACAGAGCCAATGGTGGCGCTGGTTCAGGTAGAAACGAGCAAGACGAGACCAGTTTGGTTCTCTCCAACCATCAGAGGCTCCTGTCAATAAATCTATAGATCGTTAAAGCTCCAAGTCGTAAACCAACCAGAACCTCACCGATCATTGTTGATCCATGTTTCACTGATCATAATCTACAGAGTAACAACAGTCAACACCGAATAATATGATTCAACTCATGAAATCATAAACAATTTAATCAACGAGTTGAATAAAAAGTTTTTACATTTAGACGTCAAACAAAGTTACATTGATTTGTTTAGAAGAACAAGACAACCAACAAACGTCTGTGAAGCGTCACTCACTCTTCACTCAGAAGAGTAAACATGTTTGTTTGTTTGTTTGTTGACAGTCACCTGTTCAGCAGCCAGTGACCAGTTTCCAGACGTTCATTGGAAACACACTGAGACTGGCGTTCATCATCTTCATCCCCATGTCGCTGCTGACTGCTGCCTACAGTCAGTACACACACACACACTCAGACACACACACACACACACACTCTCACACACACACTCAGACACACTTTCACACACACACACACTTTCACACACACTCACACCCACACACACACCCACACTCTCAGACACACACACACTCACACACACACTCACACCCACACACACAAACTGTCTCATACACTCTCACTCTCACACACACACCTTTACACACACACACACTCACACACTCTCTCACACACACACAAACACACTCACACACACACTCTCTCTCACACACACAAACACACACACACACTCTCTCACACACACACACACTCTCTCACACACACACAAACATAAGTGTTGTATGACATGGTGTTATCAGGGTAAATGTGTTGTTTCATTGTTTCACGTGTGTACAGGAGTGTGGAGGTGGAGCCAGAGACCAGAGGCTGACAGGGGGCTCAGCCAATCAGAGGAGGAGGAGGGACACACCTCAGTGTAGACACTTGAGACCCGTGTTTGCTTGGTTACCTGAGTCACCTGAGTTTCCTGAGTTTCCTGAGTTTTCAGACAGGATTTTGCAGAGTGTAGTTGTTTATCGCTGTGGTTGTTTTAATAAACATTCTTTACGTTCTCTGTATGAAGATATTGTTCGTTCTATGTTTGTTTGTAACCTCATGTATAACAAGTAGAAACAGTTTTTTCAAACATTCAAACACCAGGGGGCGCTTGAAACCCTGAAATAAAGACCTTGTGCAACAGCATCTGTTATCGAGTCCTGGTGATTGGTCATGTGATCCTCTTTACCAGTTTGACTACTGGGAGACCCTGACCACTGAGGTGTTGTGACTGGTCTGTTTCTGGAAGTTCAGTGGAAATAAACTCTTCTAGTTCATCTGGGATTTACTAGAAAAATAACATATGATCTGTAGAATATTAGTCATAGTAGCAGTAATAATAATAATAATAAAGTGCTGCTGTTGCTGTTGTTCTGAACATTAAAGTTTATTATTTATCTATTTAATAATTCAGGAAAGTTGTCCGTATGTGGAACACATGTTAAAATCTTCTCGACCTTTTCCTGGCTTGATATGGTGGAACCTGTTTGAACCTGTTTGAACCCGGTGGAACCTGTTTGAACCCAGTGGAGCTTGGTAGAACCCGGTGGAACCCAGGACTCTTCTTCAGTTGCTGAAGTCGAGGAAGAGAAGGGTCTGAAGCGTCCCCAAAATGCTGTTTCTGGAAGAAGCATTACATCCGTCATGGTTTAGACTTACATTCGAGAATGAATTCTCAGCTCCCACCTGAGAAGAGGGCAAATTATTTGAGTCTCCATATGTTTTTTTAATCATTAGTAATGTGCTTATTAAATATTTTCTATCTTCTCCTGCCCTCCTGAGCTTGTGGTTTGGATGTGGGAAGTCGTGAACACATGGGCTTAGGGCAACAGGGTCATGGACATTAATATTAATGCTGCTGTCAGAAGCCACAGAGCCCTTTGAGTTAGCATCCTAGCACCTGGGTAAAATAAAGAAAGACATTACAGTTTTTCTCAGTTGTTAACACACAAAAAGCGAAAATTCGGCACAATTTGCACAACCTTCACTTCATGTACCAATCACTCGACCCAATCTGGCACTACTTCACACTCCCTTATCTGCATTAGACTCTGACTTTCATTCTTTACACTCTGATGTCAATTACACATCACATTGTTGTCAAAACACTACACACAATGTTCAGTTGTTGCACACACATCTCAAAGCATCAACCTACAACACACAAATACTCAAATCTCTAAACATTCAGGTCTGTTGAGCAATTTCACCTCATTTTCACAGCCAACAGGAGACTGAAATTGTAGATATGGTTCGTGAGAACAACTCTCTCACACTCAGACAAATAAAAACTAGGATCCTGGCTGACCATGCTACATTTAGAAACGTCCAGACCGTCAGCCTCTCTACATTGGAGCGTATTCTTCATAGGACTGACATGTGGATGAAACAAGTGTTCAGGGTCCCGTTTGAACGGAACACAGGCATGAAGGAGTTACAGTGAGAGTTTGTGCTTGTAAGTACCAACATTCAGCTCTGACACATGCATGTATTGTAACTGTAATCTAATATTGTTCCTTTTCTACAGTGTGTCACTGTAGCCCACTGTGTTGACCTCTCTGTGTCCACACTGTAACTTCATTCTCATGCTGTCTGTGTCAGCGGATCCAGGAGCATGACACAGCTCATGAGTTGTACCAGTACATCTTTATTGATGAGGTGGGATTCAACCTGGTGAAGAGGAGGCGACGGGGCAGAAACCTCAATGGCCAGCGGGCCATTGTTGAGGTCCCCGGCCAGCGTGGTGGGAACATCACACTGTGTGCTGCAATGAATCACCATGGGATCTTGCACCGTCATGCCCACCTAGGGTTCTATAACGCTGCCCGTCTCCTCGTCTTCCTGCATGACCTGCTGGTACCAACTGGCCAGATAGATGACCCACAGCTGATCAATCACGTTCTCATCTGGGACAATGTGAGCTTCCACCTTAATCTCCTTTCCTGAATCTCATTGAGGAATTCTTTTCAGCTTGGAGGTGGAAGATATATGAACGGAACCCACAGGACCTGGTCCCACTGCTCCAGGCCATGGAGGAGGCCTGTGGTGACGTGAGTGTCGAGGCCTGTCAGCATTTTGTGTTTGAGGTTTTTAGTTTTCTGTGTGCAGTTTTGAGAAAGCCTTTATTGTTTTGAAAAATGTGTGTTAACAATTGTGAAAAACTGTAAGCTAACGTACCCACAACAAGTGCAGGACAATTTATTTTTATCGTCACTGCAGCTGTCGTTCTACTGGTTGGAGAATTTCACTGACAAGTTGCACGTAAAGGGAAGTAAGAGCAAAAAATAGAATCTGGGAGTAAAAGTTTAACGAACACAGAAGCACGATGAGGAGAAGAGCTGAAGCTTTAGCACAGGAACTCAACAAGTGACAACAGGGCCAGCACAACGCTCGACCTCGAGCACAGGTCGGGCTGGTGAGTGTGAGAGCGTGAAGTCATTCTGATCTCTGAGAAACCACATTATGAGGAGAGGAAATCTCTCTCTCTATCCAAACGAGCAGAAGAAGGTGAAACTCTTATAATTCACATGACGACATGTTTGCAGGTAATTCTTGATTCTTTATTCTTGATTCCTGAAATCACCTCAAACATCTCAGTTTGGTTCATTGACGGCTTGGAGCTCAGTGGTTTTCTGACAGGAAGTGAAACTCTGAGTCCGATCTGCAGCCACAGCAGGGCCCCCCCCCCCCCCGCCCGGATATCAGGAAGCAGCTGTGACACGTGTCGACATGAGGAAGTCCGGTGTGGACCACAGCCCTCTGTCTTACATGTCGATTAGAGCATGAAGTAGTGAGGTGAGCTACTGGCTGTTTAAGAGGCTAGGCACTGGTTTGTATGCTACTAGCTGTTTATGCAGGTGCTGCCCTGGTCACAGGGATCTACAGACACCTGACGGACAGACCATCATGTCTGTTATCCCCTTGACTGTACCTGTGTGTAATGGAATAAAGGTTAGTTAGTTAGTAAGATAGATATATACATACATACATACATACATACATACATACATACATACATACATACATACATACATACATACATACATACATACATACATACATACATACATACATACATACATACAAACATACATACATACATACATACATACATACATACATACATACATACATACATAGTGTAATGGAATAATGCCATTATACCACACTGATATTATCTCTGCTCATTCATACTATTTCTCCTTGTGAAACTGGTAAGATGACATCACAGCCCCAGATCTGACTGGGCTTGTCTCCTCCCACCACGACCTCCAAGAGGTCTTCAGAATTACAATTATTCCTGAATCTATTTATTTCAGATGTCTCACCAGGTCATTTCCATCACAACAGACAGACAGACAGGACAAGGCAATGTTTCTTCTTCTGTAGTTTATTTTCCTGCAGAGACTGTGGTGAGCTATCAGAGGGAACTTTTTACAGTGTGTGCAGCTGTGGTGACTCACAGCAGTTGTGTGTTTAAATATGTGGAGTCAGTGTGCGATGCCACTGTGCGACCATGAAGCTGCTGCTGCTGCTCGCTCTGCTCTCAGGTACGTGTGATCTCACATCTTCATCGTCTCCTGTCGACCAGACAACTGGTTTTAATAAAGTGACTGATCATTAAACACTGGTATTAGTTCATGTAATTAACTTGTAAAAGATTTTCTCCTCTGACTCAGTTTGACTGAGTTTTCCTGTTCATGTTAATATGGGTCAGTATCATAATGTTAGTTGTTAGTAAATGTTAGTTATTATCATTATGTTAATATAGTTTTTCATTATTATGTGTATATTTGTGATTATGATGTCATAGTGAAACTCAGAGATGTTATATTTCAGTTCGATAAATCCAACATCAGCGGACGATGAACCACAGAGCTGCAGGTTTTATTTTTATCTTCATCACGAACACAGAGACACAGAAGCTTCTCTCAGTTCCTCTGAGGTGCTGAAGGAGCTGTTTGTGTATCGCTCTGCACATTTTCCTGCAAAATGTCCTGAAGCGTCCCAGAGAGCGAGTGGACGTGTGGACGAGGTTTCTAACACGTGACGTGAAACCTGAAGAACACAAACATCTCAGGATGAAGAAGAGGAGCCGGACACGTAGAAGATGAAGACGTCCACTTGGAAACACGAGGAGATTCCAGATCCTCTGGTGATGAGGGCCGACCCCGGTGTGGATGAGATGTAAACAACAACACTGATCTATCCACAGCAGAATTTATACGTCAGGTCCCGCCTCCTGCAGCTCTACAGGCTCCGCCCCTCACCTGGATGTTCCCCACATGTTCCTGTTGGCGTGAAGGAGTCGGACCAACAACCTGCTGCTGTTGCTTCACAGACACTGACTACACAACATGTCCAGATACTGTTTTACTGAGTTCATGTCAGAAAGAAACTAATGAAAACTGCCACAAAGAGTGAATTGCGTCTATGTCTGTGTCCCCAGTTGGTGAAGGAGGCAGCGACCAGAGCGTTGCAGGCCGAGCCGGTGCCAACGTCACTCTGCCGTGTCGCTACGACATGACGGATCACAAGCAGCTGTCAGTTTGCTGGAATCGAGGAGACATACCATGGAGTAAGTGCAACAATGAGCTCATCACCACAGACGAGCTGGGCGTGAGAGAGGACAGCAGAGGGTCCAGCAGGTATCAGCTGCTGGGACCACTGGACCAGGGGGACGTGTCCCTGACCATCCTGAACGTCACAGAGTCGGACGCTGGACGATACGGCTGCAGAGTGGACATCCCCGGCTGGTTCAATGATGAAAAACACCACTTCGACTTGACTGTTGACTCAGGTGAGACAGGAAGCTCAGGGGTGGGGCTTGCAGCGTTGAAGATGCCTCATTGGTCAAACACATCATTGTCAGGTTTTTTAAACTTTGTAACTTCATCTCTTTTGTGATCGACCGCAGCTCGATGTGAAACTTTAGCCGTCAGCTGTTAATGCATCAGCAGTGTCATTCATCTGATCTTTAGGTGATTCCACAGTGGTGTTAGGTCTGAAGGAACCTTTAAGCTCCTTGAAAAAAGCTCCTGGGACTAACTTTTGCATAATTCGACCGATCACGATGTCACATGATATTACGATAGAGAGATTTACCCGGGTTTCAGACCAGGAGAGGATTTCTGTAATTCTGTGCTGATGCTTCATGTTGTGTTGATGTTTCAGTTCCACAGACGACCACATCAGTGACCTCCGAGACGGCCACACTGCAGACAACCGACACACACACTGCAGGTCCTCCAACACACACACACACACACACGCACACACACACACACACACACACTAAATGATGAAGAAGCCTCATCGTCTGCCGCATGTCTTCGTCCTGCAGGTCACATGAACGCCACAGAAACTGTCCCGACTTCCTCCTTTAGCAGCGTCATCAGAGTGAGGAATAAAGATCACTGTCCCTGCTAAGGCTAACAATAACTATTGCACAAGACATTCAGTGTGTGTGTTTGTGTTTGTGTGTGTGTGTGTGTGTTACAGCAGCAGGAGAGCAGCAGTGTGACCGTGGCTCTGGTGTGTGTCATGTTCGGGTTGATAGTGTTGGTCACAGCGGGCGGAGTCGTCTTCCTCGGTAAGTTCAGTCCATCATGGCGGCTGTCACCTCGCTGATTGGCTCAGTGACAGTCGACCATGACGGACGACACAGAGTCACTAAACAGTCACAGTTTATTAAAAACACTTTCATCCAGTGAAAATACAAAATTCAGTCAGTTGATGTATTACCATAAAATAATCTCCACATTATCAGTTTAAGATATATAAAGAAAGTTTAAGAAAAATAAATAAATAATCAACATGGATGTTAATAGATTTGTGTCTTAGAGCTCAGATTTAAATATTGCTAGAACAGTGAGTTTCTTCTTCATGGTTATGTAGTAAACACTTCCTGTTGTTTCTGTCTGTTTTGTTTCTCTAGTGACAAAATGGATGCGCCTCCACAAAGTGTAAGTTTCATCCCGACACTCAAAGTGAGAAGCACATTTTGAACTTTTCTTTTACAGGCGCTTGATGCTTCTCGCGGTTGTAAAATGATGACTCAGCAGTTTGACCTCAAGGTGGGAAACACCTCATGTCTCATCACCACATGTGACCACTGCAGCGGTCCCCTGAGCGTCGTCTTCTCAAGAATCAGACGATTCCATTTGTCAAAGTGAAACTCAGAGATGAGAGGAAACCATGAGGCACATTATTGATGAAGAAACGCAGAGATTGGTTCTTCTCTTGATTTGGCAACAACATGATGATTTGAATTCAAAACATGTTAAAGGAATTTATCATTGAAATGCCCGATGCAGAGGCCGCCTCCATCCGAGGACACAGTCTAAAGAGCACATGAAGAAGATGTTCTTCGTGGGCCATGAAGATCAAAAACCATATTAGACATTCTTCTCTCCGAAGGTTTTCCTACATCCGTCACAAGCTTGTCCCAGTCTTACTGATGCATCATTATCTCTTAGCTCATTGTGGCTGTTAGCTGTTAGCTAACTGTGGCTGTAAGCTCCTAGCTCACTTTGGCTGTTAGCCCACTGTAGTCGTTAGCTCACTGTGACTGTTAGCTGTTAGCTCACCGTTAGCTGTTACCTCACTCTGGCTGTTAGCTATTAGCTCACTGTGGCTGTTAGCTCAATGTTGCTGTTAGCTGTTAGCTCATTGTGACTGTTAGCTTACTGTTAGTTCACTGTGGCTGTTGGTTCACTATGGCTGTTAGCTGTTAGCTCACTGTTAGCTGTTAGCTCATTGTGTCTGTTAACTCACTGTGGCTAAGCAGTCAGCTCACTGAGGCTGTTAGTCCAATGTAGTCGTTAGCTCATTGTGGCTGTTAGCTGTTAGCTCACTGTGGCTAAGCAGTCAGCTCACTGAGGCTGTTAGTCCACTGTAGTCGTTAGCTCATTGTGGCTGTTAGCTGTTAGCTCACTGTGGCTGTTAGCTCACTATTAGCTTCTAGCTCACTGTTAGCTGTTAACTCACTCTGGCTGTTAACTGTTAGCTCACTGTTAGCTATTAGCTCACTGTGGCTGTTAGCTCAACGTGGCTGTTAGCTGTTAGCTCACTGTGGCTGTAAGCTATTAGCTCAATGTGGCTGTTAGCTCAACGTGGCTGTTAGCTGTTAGCTCACTGTGGCTGTAAGCTATTAGCTCACTGTGGCTGTTAGCTCACTGTGGCTGTTAGCTATTAGCTCGATGTGGCTGTTAGCTGTTAGCTCACTGTGGCTGTTAGCTCACTGTGGCTGTTAGCTATTAGCTCGATGTGGCTGTTAGCTGTTAGCTCACTGTTAGCACTCTTTGATCAAATCATTTGTAATTTTGGTGAATTAGTGTAACGCCTGTAAAGCTAGTTTGTGTCTGTGTTCCAGCCGTCAGCAGCAGCTCAACACTTCCGTCCAGTTCAGTTCCACGCTGCAGCTCCAAAGTCGGGATTCTGCAGTGGAGAACGTTTATCAGATTGAAGAAGGCGTCGCCAGAGATGTGTACGAGTACTGCCCATGAGGCATGAAGCTCCGCCCACTGACCTGCCTGGGGTCAGGTCCGTCCCTCACAGCATCAGAGACAGTGTGGACATGGACATTCCAGACCTCTGATGTCACACTGCTGGACATTTAGTAGAAGAATAGTAACAACCTACGAGGCTCATGGGTCATCAGTTGTTTCCAGTGAGAGACGACATGTCACAACACGTTTTCATGTATTTATCAGATTAATAATAAAAGTTTTATCAGATGTGACTCGGATGATTTCTGTTGACCAATGACAGCAACTGGGACACGAAGACGTTTACTCTCCACACAGAGCTGCTGGTTTGTAGTGAATACTGGTTATATACAGTCACTGATCCTCTTTATAAACAGTCTCTCATAGTCTGTATAAGCTAAGAAGCCGTTGGCCGTTACCAGTTTCTCCTGTTTTTCTTGATGATGAAGATGATGACGATGATGATGATGATGTAACGCTCCCCTCGTCCTATCAGAGCAGCAGAGCAGAGTCTGGTGTCTGTGGCTGAGGTAAGATCGTCTCTCTTCTTCTGTGCTTTAAACCTTGTTCATTCTCTTAAATCTTCGTGTTTCTTCTTCGTGTCTGAAAATTAAACTCAAATAAACTGTTTACATTGAACTTTGAACTTTTATTTAACAAAGTCAATAACAAGAGGCCGTCAGTTAGTGTGTGTGCATGTGTGCGTGGGTGGATGTGCACGTGAATCTTCCTGAACTCGTATGTCTGTGGAGACCATTTTAAGCATTGACCCTAAAGAGTGAGGACATTTTGACCGGTCCTCACTTTTATTTGACTGTTTGAGGATTAAGACCTGGTTCCAGGGTTAGAACCAGGTTTAGGTTTAGGTTAAAGTTAGGTTTAAACTTTAAGTTTAGATGGTTAAGGTTAGGGGCTCAGGAATGTACTATGTAAATGAGTGTCCTCACTAAGAAAGAAATACAAACGTACTGAGAGGTGTAAAGGCCGAATTATAGTCCTGCGACTGCAACCGCGGAAGGCCACGCAGTTGAATCGACGGACTCGTTTTGGTTTATACTTCTCTAACGTGCTGCGCTCGTTGCAACGCAATTCACCGCCAGAACACTATAGGCAAATCGAACAAATGAGACGACAAAATCCTCGCCACTGCTCCACTTAGAACATAAAGAATAATAAAACACATCAGACTCACTCTGCAAGGTTTCAATGTGTGAGGATTTTTATTGGATGATGGTTTGAAAAATGAAAAATACAGACTTGGTGTGAAAAGACCTTTACTGTGAAGGGAGAAAAGCCTGAAACACAGACTGATGCTCCACCCACACTGATACAGGTCAAATTAAAACCTCCTCCATCCACACTCACACACCAACTCGTTGCAACGCAATTCACCGCCAGAACACTATAGGCGGAGTAACGTTGTTTGTCGAAGACAAAACACACAAAGAAGAGAAGTCTTCTTCTTCGTCGACTGTTTATTTATGTCGCCACTCCGGCTCCTCATAGCCTATTTCTGGCAGACAAATCGGCCAGTCAGTGACGGGTTATACAAGTGGTCATACTTTCGGATCTCTTCTGCCAAGTGCTCTTCTGTTTGGTCCATATTCGTTCTTCTAAATCTTCCGTGATTTCCGCGTATTGTGGGGCATGAAACCAGAAACTAGACTCCGGACGGGAGTCAAGCCGACCAATCACAAGCCTTGCGGGCTGCGTGAGGCTCGCGTCGCTTTGTCGTATAGTTAGAAAAATTGGCGGACGCACGCAAGCCGCCAGAGGGCTCGAAAGGGGCGTGTTGCGTGTCTTGCGTGCATGTGTGCGTGCAACCCGACTATAATTCGGCCTTGAGTCCAGGTGGTGTTAGTTAGTTGACTAGTTAGTTAGTTAGTTAGTTAGATAGTTAGTTAGTTAGTTAGTTAGTTAGTTAGTAAGTTAGTTAGTTCGTTAGTTCGTTAGTTCGTTAGTTCGTTAGTTAGTTAGTTAGTTAGTTAGTTAGTTTATCCGATTTTAGTTCGGTTTGGGTTAAAAATGAGAAGCGGCAATGGCTGAAACCCCCAAATTGCCCCTGGTAGTAAAAGTAAAATCCATGGAGGCACTTTATGAATGTGTGTGTGAATGGGTGAATGGAAAAGACGCTCTACTGTAAAGTGCTGTGAGTGTCGTTCAGACAAGAAAGGATCTTTATATTACAGAGCACTCACCATAAAGTATTGGTCCGTTCCTCTCTGGTGTTTCAGGGTCCTTCATCCAGACGTGTGTGACTCTTCATCAACGGACGACAGCAGGTCAGACGTGAACGTTTTCTCCTTGTGGCTGCTCATGTTTTACAGGTTTCAAATGAGAGACTGGAGGAGGAATTAAAGGAGGATTTGTTGAATAAACAACATGAAGTGAGTCTGAAAACTCTTCAGGACATTTTTTTACTTGTGTACTGTTTGTTCTTTCTGACAGAAATGGATCCTGATAGTAAGAGAGGTGAGGCTGTTCCACTGTATGAGGGGAAGTATAATGTGTACCCTGAACAGCAGGGACAGTTTGGCACCTCTGGACAGTTCGGCCCTTCTGGACAGTTCGGCCCCTCTGGACAGTTTGGCCCCTCTGGACAGTTCGGCCCCTCTGGACAGTTCGGCCCCTCTGGACAGTTCGGCCCTCCTGGACAGGGCGGACAGCCTGGACAGCCTGTTGGACCTGTAGTGGTTGACCATACCACTGTGGAGATCACCACTAAGCCCCCCCGGGACCACTTCATCTGGTCCATACTCAGTCTTTTCTACGCAAACATTTGCTGCCTTGGACTGGCAGCTCTCATCTGCTCGATCAAGGTGAGCTCATGTGTGACGTGTGCCATCAGTCATGTCCCAGTCGGCTGTCTTTACAAACCAAGTCCAAGCATTTTTATAAAATAAAATAAACACAACCTCCAGTTGAGTCAGTCACGTTTAAACACTGACTCTGAAATCAACTGCACCACAGAAATGAGTTTTCTCCTCCTTGATGTGTGGTCTCTGAGCTGGTAGTCTCAAATAGACTTGGAAACCATCAGGATCAGGATGTTTCTTTTTTCTTTTCGAACAAATGAGACGACAAAATCCTCGCCACTGCTCCACTTAGAACATAAAGAATAATAAAACACATCAGACTCACTCTGCAAGGTTTCAGTGTGCGAGGATTTTTATTGGATGATGGTTTGAAAAATGAAAAATACAGACTTGGTGTGAAAAGACCTTTACTGTGAAGGGAGAAAAGCCTGAAACACAGACTGATGCTCCACCCACACTGATACAGGTCAAATTAAAACCTCCTCGATCCACACTCACACACCAACAACATGACTCTCACTGAAACAAGAGGATCAGACTGAGCTCAGTTCAGCTTTTGTAAGTTTTGTGTTTGATGATGAATCAACTTTGAAAATGGAAATGCTTTGGTTCTTTCAGGCCAGAGACCGGAAAATGGTTGGAGATATGGTTGGTGCCCGACACCACAGCTCCACCGCCCGCACACTCAACATCATCAATTCCTCTCTGGTTATCGTCTTGATCATCATTTCTATTATTCTCTTCTTCTATGAACCAATGATCTCGGGAGTCATCATCGGCTTTTGGGCCCGCAAGTTGTAAACGAGCAGAGACGTCGGCTGTTGCTGCTCGATTCTCTGATCTGTCACATTTTATACACATTTTATACATTTCATACCTTAAACATGTGAACACAACTGATTTGTATTTGTGTCTCCAAACAGTTTCATTTGACAATAAAAGAGTTTCCAAACCCGTGAGAATTGATCAACTTCACAATGTTACAGAACATTTCAGACTTAAATCTGAAAGCTACAAAAAGATAAGAACAGTTATGACAGAGCAGATTCAACGTTAATGAATCAGTGACAAGTGAAAACGACACGTGTTCCTGTTAAACCAGCGTTTGAAAACTAAAACCAGAGCGACTCACAATGAATGCTTCAACCGTGAGGGAACAAACCCAGAACAACAAGAATCAAGAAAGTAGAATTTCTTCAAAAAGCCAAACTACAAAGTGCTATAAGTAAGTGACATTTAAATGCTGCTAAACAGTCAGTTTAAACTTCTATTCAAGGTGAAGTTGGAATAGATGTGTTTCAGTTTGCAGCAGAAGATGTGTGGACCTTCTGTCCTGGAAACACAAAGTGACCAGTGAAAGAAAACCCCTGCAGCTTAAAGGAAGAGAAGAAGAAGAGGCGGATGTGAGTCCAGAGCAACATGGAGGAGGAAGTGAGCGGACGAAGACGAGGCTGGACCTGAAGAAGATTCCAACATCACAACAGATTACGAAACACATGAGTGGTTACAACGAGCTGAATCAAAGTTTTTCTTACAAAACAAAAGCTGCAGTTGCTTCATTCTAATGAGTGTGAGTCGGTGGGAATGTGCCTGTCAGGACATCTTCACTCCAGTTTGTCAGGTTTACCTGACAGCTCGTCCAATCAGAGCAGCTGAATCAGTCTCAGCCTGACGCTCACACAGGTAAGATCTCTTACCTCTTCTTCTCTGGTGTTTGTCTATTGGGTGCCGTTTGTAAAGCAGCTCACGCTGAAAATAACAGCAACATTTTGTCACATTTAGCTTCAAACCATGTTTAAAAAACTGGTGTGAATTTTTGAGAGTCACTTTTTTGCACCTTTACAACAATATTTTTTAACTTAGAGATGTTTTAAATATTTAAATCCAAATGTTAAATGTTACACTTAAATGTTAAATGTTAAATGTTAAATCTAAATCTAAATGTTAAAATTAAATCTAAATTTAAATGTGAATTCTAAATGTTAAATCTAAATCTAAATGTTGAATTTAAATCTAAATGTTAAATATAAATCTAAATGTTAAATCTGAATTTAAATCTAAACGTTAAATCTAAATCTAAATGTTAAATCTAAATGTTTCGGGTGAAACTAAATATTTAACTAATATAATCAAATGCCGGTAATAGGAAGTAACAAAATAAAAGCTTGAGGAGTTCAGAGTGTGTTTATAGCATAGACTGTATATATAGATGGACGGAGGGTCCGTGACGTCACCCATTGGTTTCTGCATAGTGAGAATGAGGCTAGTAGGAGGCGTTCCCCCGGCGCCATCTTGCTGGTGCTTACTCCTCCTCGGTCCTTGTAAACGAATCAATGGGCAAGAGGAGGAGCGCGAGTGAAGACTGACAGCCGAGCGATGCTCGCGCAGCTCAGCGTGTCCAGGTTAGCTCAGTGCTAAGGAGCTAGGCTACATGCTACCCGACGCTGCTAACCGGTTAGCGCTGTGCTGTAGCTGGTCGCGATCTTTTCGAACTCACTAGAGGTAAGTAACCTTGAAACTACAACAACAAAACCTATGCTTTATCTATCATCATAATCATATGCTTACATGCCTCAAGTGGTTTTTAATGTTATTGTTATAAAAATTACCGTTTATTTAACACATCTAATGAAAAGATTGAAGCAAGTTAACTAGAGAGTTGTTTGTTTAGTGACTTGATTTTAATAAGTTAATATCAGGACACTACATGTGTAAGCTGCATGTGATAGTAACTATGTTTCACAAATGTGCTGATACAGGCTGGTATATCCTCCATTCCCACCTCGTTTATTTAGCCTTTTATGGGATTTTAGGGTGAATTGGACAGATTAGATATGATTATAATCTCCACACCAGTGTTGTAAACAGTTCTCATTAATTATATAATTATTTTTCCACAGAGGGAAGTGGAGAGACTTTATGTGGACTGTTTTCAACAACTCTGTGGGAGATTATCACCTTGAATATTACAGATGAGGTAGAAATACATTTTATCTACTTGTACTATGTTTTATTTCTGTCAGTACATTACATTTCATTTGGCTGACACTTTGATCCAAACTTACTTACAACATGTGGTTCAACTATGAGGGTACAAACCCAGAGCCCAGTACATCGGTTCTGTCTGAAATCTGTGGTGCTGAACACAGAATAAACTGTAAGAACCAGTCTTTGCTGGAACATACACAACATAAGACATTATTTTATAATGAGTTTCTTCTTTTCATTAGCTGAAGCACTGCAGCACCGGATCTGTCCTCAGCAGCAACATGATGGAGATCGGCAGCTTCAGGCTGGTCATCACGAGGACGACCTGCACAAGCTTCATCGGCCCAACACTTCACGTTTTCTCCCTCAACTAAAGATGGCCTGCAACTGTCTAGAGTTGGCAATCATTGCTATGTATCATGGATAATAGATTTAATTTCTATATTCATTATGGTTGGTTAAAAAAATTATTATCTTTTACAATCTGATTTGATACAATTTAGATAAAAACCCAGTGCTTTATTTTTCTAATTCCCCATAAGAGACAGAACACCGTCAGCACAGCTGAGTCCTTCAGGCTCGTCCGTCCCTAATAAAATGACAGGAGACATAAAAGAATGGCAATATTGTATAGGAAGTGTTACTTATGAACAAAGTTTCTGTCCAAAAAATTCTGTGGATATTCAACTCTGTATTTGAATTAAACAGTGCACTACCAAGACAATGCAGTATGGAGTTCTTCCACATTATCTTTGCTTCGATTGTTTGTAAGGTATGAAAACAGGTCTGTACCTGGAGTCAGTGCATAGGTGATGAAACTTAGTGTTCAGTCTTGTTGGAGTCCTGTTCTGTCTCCTCATGTTGGACATCCACTGGTGCAGGCTGTCTGAGTCACCTGGAGGAAAACGCGAAAACACACCGATATGTGATACGCTGATTTTACAAAATTCATTGTAAATAGAGTAGAAATGTACAGTACACAGTTCATGGTAAAATTGTAGTTGCTATGTAACAATCAAGTTGCTTGATTTCTCAGAAGTTATTAAAGCATTTCTGTGTACCCTTTTGTCATTGCTC
Organism: Platichthys flesus; assembly: GCF_949316205.1. Taxonomy (NCBI): domain Eukaryota; kingdom Metazoa; phylum Chordata; class Actinopteri; order Pleuronectiformes; family Pleuronectidae; genus Platichthys; species Platichthys flesus. Next base: position 768,560 of record NC_084959.1, on the reverse strand, counting down.
AAGTGTTGTCTCTCAAGTGTTGACTGCAGAGGCTCGGAATCCAGTTCGGTCTCTTCATGTTGATCACCCACAGGTCTAGCCTCTCAGGATCACCTAGAGGAAAACTAAACGAATAAAAAATACGTAAAAAACAATATCTGTCAGGTTACCATCTTCATACTTATGTATATGCAAAAAATAAAATGTCAATAACTTCAGTCTTTTTAGATATCCCAGTTCACATAATCCATCTGTTGCATTGCCTCTTTGTGTTATTATGGGCCTATTTGTTACACTTATACTTTAAGTTATTTCATATTCATATAGTAACTATTTCATGCCATATTCACGTTTCTAACACAAGTGAGATAGGTTTAATAGAGTTTGAAAGTGAACAATTATGGAACACAAACTTAGTATTCACTGTAACCATAGATGACATCATCTAGTGAAACAAATATATATAAATATAATAACTATTATTATTATTATCAACTACCCTTGCCAGATGTATATAGCCTTAACATTAACAAATAGGGTTAGTCTCGATAATAAAACTCATGCTAAAGAGATAATATAACATCATTTAAGCTTTCATTCCTGTGACCAGGCTTACATATGTGCGCAGTAGTTTTATATGACGCACCAACATTGATCGCTGTAACTAATTATCCCCATGTCTACATTGAAACACTTCTCCACTATGGCTAAAGTGCGCACCGGTTTACTGTGACGAGCATTCACGCTCCATAATGTAGCATGAGGACCGCATCGGGCTGTGCTGCTCAGAGAGGAGCCTACAGGCTATGCGGTGAACACAAGCTTAAACAACATTAGCTTAATCTCGACATAAGCTAACAAGCCATGCATCGTGAGCAACACTACCTGCTAATCATTGCTAGGCTTCTAATATATGAATTAAATAAAAATCGATTTTCACTCACCGGAAGAACTTGACAACAGAGCTGTGAGACGGTCTGTTAGTTCAATGAACTGCACAGCCAGCCATGGTTTGTGTCGAGTGAATCGACGGGGATCCGCCGACATGAAGCTACGAGTGGACCGAGCAGCTTGCAGGTGGCTTGAGGGGAGCTAACGAGCGGCTAGTGACAAGGCTGTGGCCGCATCGGAGCCTGTGCCCAGGTGTCAATCAATAGACCACGCCCCTAATTTTGCGTAATTTTAAACATCAATATCGCTTAAACGGGGGAGTTAGAAAAAAATTCAACCCCCTCAGAGTTGTCATGAATAAAGAACCTCGCGATTGAGACTAAAACCAAAGGTTGAACCATGCTGTAAACAGGTTTAATTCTGCAGTAAAGTTGGGCATTTTAACATTGGAGTCAATGGGACTTTCTGTTTCTTGGAGCCAGCCTCTAGTGGCCACCCAGTGAACTGCAGCTTTTTACACTTCCGTATCGGCCTCATCGCTCAGCCCAGGATGTTGCCCCTTGGTTTATAGTGGCAAATAACAAATAAATCTTAACTGGGGAAATGGACTCTTGGACATGGATTATCGTGATATTAACTACACTACACTGCTCTTGAAGAGGCAACTCTGACCTACTCGAGCTTTTATTTAGTTACTTCCTGTTACCGGCATTTGAATTTGCATTATAGTTAAATGTTTAGTTTCACCCGAAACATTTAGATTTAGATTTAGATTTAACATTTAGATTTAACATTTAGATTTAACATTTAGATTTAGATTCAGATTTAACATTTAGATTTAACATTTAGATTTAGATTGAACATTTAGATTTGACATTTAGATTTAGATTCAGATTTAACATTTAGATTTAACATTTAGATTTAGATTTAGATTGAACATTTAAATTTAACATTTAGATTTAAATCTAAATTTAACATTTAGATTTACATTTAACATTTAGATTTAGATTAAACATTTAGATTTAGATTTAAAATTTAGATTTAGATTTAGATTTAGCATTTAGATTTAACATTTAACATTTAAGTGTAACAGTTAACATTTGGATTTAAATATTACAAATATCTCTAAGTTGTAAATGTGCAAAAAAGTGACTCTCAAAAATTCACACCAGTTTTTTAAACATGGTTTGAAGCTAAATGTGACAAAATGTTCCTGTTATTTTCAGCATGAGCTGCTTTACAAACGGCACCCAATAATTGTCAGGTTTTAATCTGTAAAGATGTGTAAACATGATTTGACCAGACTGTCTACTGAGACCTCCCTCTCTCTCTCTCTCTCTCTCTCTCTCTCTCTCTCTCTCTCTCTCCTTCTCTCTCTTTCTCTCTCCCTTTCTCTCTCTGTCTGCCTCACTCTCTTCTTGTGTTTGTGTATTGGTGGTTGTTGTGTCGTTTATTCACACAGATTAATAATAAAAGTTAGTTCATCAGATGTGACTCGGATGATTTCTGTTGAACAATGACAGCAACTGGGACACGAAGACGTTTACTCTCCACACAGAGCTGCTGGTTTGTAGTGAATACTGGTTATATACAGTCACTGATCCTCTTTATAAACAGTCTCTCATAGTCTGTATAAACTAAGCAGCCGTTGGCCGTTCCCAGTTTCTCTTCCTGTTTCTCTAGATGATGGCGATGATGATGATGATGATGATGATGATGATGTAACGCTCCCCTCGTCCTATCAGAGCAGCAGAGGAGGGTCTGGTGTCTGTGGCTGAGGTAAGATCGTCTCTCTTCTTCTGTGCTTTAAACCTTGTTCATTCTCTTAAATCTTCGTGTTTCTTCTTCGTGTCTGAAAATTAAACTCAAATAAACTGTTTACATTGAACTTTGAACTTTTATTTAACAAAGTCAATAACAAGAGTCCGTCAGTTAGTGTGTGTGCATGTGTGCGTGGGTGGATGTGCACATGCATCTTCCTGTACTCGTATGTCTGTGGAGACCATTTTAAGCATTGACCCTAAAGAGTGAGGACATTTTGACTGGTCCTCACTTTTATTTGATTGTTTGAGGGCTAAGACCTGGTTCCAGGGTTAGAACCAGGTTTAGGTTTAGGTTAAAGTTAGGTTTAAACTTTAAGTTTAGATGGTTAAGGTTAGGGGCTCAGGAATGTACTATGTAAATTAGTTATCTCACTAAGAAAGAAATACAAACGTACTGAGAGATGATCAGGTGTAAGTCCAGGTGGTGTTAGTTAGTTAGTTAGTTAGTTAGTTAGTTAGTTAGTTAGTTAGTTAGTTAGTTAGTTAGTTAGTTAGTTAGTTAGTTTATCAGATTTTAGTTTGTTTTGGGTTAAAAATGTGAAGCGGCGATGGCTGAAGGTCGGTGGTTCGATCACAGTCTTCCCCATCAGTCTGCCGTGGTGTCCTTGGGCAAGATACTGAACCCCCAAATTGCCCCTGGTAGTAAAAGTAAAATCCATGGAAGCACTGTATGAATGTGTGTGTGAATGGGTGAATGGAAAAGACGCTCTACTGTAAAGTGCTGTGAGTGTCGTTGAGACTAGAAAGGATCTTTATATTACAGAGCACTCACCATAAAGTATTGGTCCGTTCCTCTCTGGTGTTTCAGGGTCTTTCATCCAGACGTGTGTGACTCTTCATCAACGGACGACAGCAGGTCAGACGTGAACGTTTTCTCCTTGTGGCTGCTCATGTTTTAAAGGTTTCAAATGTGACACTGGAGGAGGAATTAAAGGAGGATTTGTTGAATGCACAACAGGAAGTGAGTCTGAAAACTCTTCAGGACATTTTTTTACTTGTGTACTGTTTGTTCTATCTGACAGAAATGGATCCTGATGGTAAGAGAGGTGAGGCTGTTCCACTGTATGAGGGGAAGTATAATGCGTACCCTGAACAGCAGGGACAGTTCGGCCCCTCTGGACAGTTTGGCCCTTCTGGACAGTTCGGCCCCTCTGGACAGTTCGGCCCCTCTGGACAGTTTGGCCCCTCTGGACAGTTCGGCCCTTCTGGACAGTTCGGCCCCTCTGGACAGTTCGGCCCCTCTGGACAGTTCGGCCCCTCTGGACAGTTCGGCCCTTCTGGACAGTTCGGCCCCTCTGGACAGTTCGGCCCCTCTGGACAGTTTGGTCCTTGGGGACAGTTCGGCCCCTCTGGACAGTTTGGCCCTCCTGGACAGGGCGGACAGCCTGGACAGCCTGTTGGACCTGTAGTGGTTGACCATACCACTGTGGAGATCACCACTAAGCCCCCCCGGGACCACTTCATCTGGTCCATACTCAGTCTTTTCTACGCAAACATTTGCTGCATCGGACTGGCAGCTCTCATCTGCTCGATCAAGGTGAGCTCATGTGTGACGTGTGCCATCAGTCATGTCCAAGTCGGCTGTCTTTACAAACCTAGTCCAAGCATTTTTATAAAATAAAATAAACACAACCTCCAGTTGAGTCAGTCACGTTTAAACACTGACTCTGAAATCAACTGCACCACAGAAATTAGTTTTCTCCTCCTTGATGTGTGGTCTCTGAGCTGGTAGTCTCAAATAGACTTGGAAACCATCAGGATCAGGATGTTTCTTTTTTCTTTTCGAACAAATGAGACGACAAAATCCTCGCCACTGCTCCACTTAGAACATAAAGAATAATAAAACACATCAGACTCACTCTGCAAGGTTTCAGTGTGTGAGGATTTTTATTGGATGATGGTTTGAAAAATGAAAAATACAGACTTGGTGTGAAAAGACCTTTACTGTGAAGGGAGAAAAGCCTGAAACACAGACTGATGCTCCACCCACACTGATACAGGTCAAATTAAAACCTCCTCCATCCACACTCACACACCAACAACATGACTCTCACTGAAACAAGAGGATCAGACTGAGCTCAGTTCAGCTTTTGTAAGTTTTGTGTTTGATGATGAATCAACTTTGAAAATGGAAATGCTTTGGTTCTTTCAGGCCAGAGACCGGAAGATGGTTGGAGATATGGTTGGTGCCCGACACCACAGCTCCACCGCCCGCAGACTCAACATCATCCATTCCTCTCTGGTTATCGTCTTGATCATCATTTCTATTATTCTCTTCTTCTATGAACCAATGATCCAGGGATTCATCATCATCTTTTGGGGCAGCAAGTTGTAAACGAGCAGAGGCGTCAGCTGTTGCTGCTCGATTCTCTGATCTGTCACATTTTATACATTTTATGCCTTAAACATGTGAACACAACTGATTTGTATTTGTGTCTCCAAACAGTTTCATTTGACAATAAAAGAGTTTCCTAACCCGTGAGAATTGATCAACTTCACAATGTTACAGAACATTTCAGACTTAAATCTGAAAGCTACAAAAAGATAAGAACAGTTATGACAGAGCAGATTCAACGTTAATGAATCAGTGACAAGTGAAAACGACACGTGTTCCTGTTAAACCAGCGTTTGAAAACTAAAACCAGAGCGACTCACAATGAATGCTTCAACCGTGAGGGAACAAACCCAGAACAACAAGAATCAAGAAAGTAGAATTCCTTCAAACAGCCAAACTACAAAGTGCTATAAGTAAGTGACATTTAAATGCTGCTAAACAGTCAGTTTAAACTTCTATTCAAGGTGAAGTTGGAATAGATGTGTTTCAGTTTGCAGCAGAAGATGTGTGGACCTTCTGTCCTGGAAACACAAAGTGACCAGTGAAAGAAAACCCCTGCAGCTTAAAGGAAGAGAAGAAGAAGAGGCGGATGTAAGTCCAGAGCAACATGGAGGAGGAAGTGAGCGGATGAAGACGAGGCTGGACCTGAAGAAGATTCCAACATCACCACAGATTACGAAACACATGAGTGGTTACAACGAGCTGAATCAAAGTTTTTCTTACAAAACAAAAGCTGCAGCTTCTTCATTCTAATGAGTGTTTATTAAATGACAGTCACATCACACATGATGAGTTGTTCAGGGACAGTGAGTGAGTCGGTGGGAATGTGCCTGTCAGGACATCTTCACTCCAGTCCGACCAGTTCATCAGGTTTACATGACACCTCATCCAATCAGAGCAGCTGAATCAGTCTCAGCCCCACGTTCACACAGATCTCTTACCTCTTCTTCTCTGGTGTTTGTCTATTGGGTGACGTTTGTAAAGCAGCTCACGCTGAAAATAACAGCAACATTTTGTCACATTTAGCTTCAAACCATGTTTAAAAAACTGGTGTGAATTTTTGAGACTCACTTTTTTGCACCTTTACAACAATATTTTTTAAGATATTTTAAATATTTAAATCCAAATGTTAAATGTTACACTTAAATGTTAAATGTTACATCTAAATCTAAATCTAAATCTAAATCTAAATGTTAAAATTAAATCTAAATCTAAATGTGAAATCTAAATGTTTAATCTAAATCTAAATGTTAAATCTAAATGTTAAATCTAAATCTAAATGTTGAATTTAAATCTAAATGTTAAATCTAAATCTAAATGTTAAATCTGAATTTAAATCTAAACGTTAAATCTAAATGTTAAATCTAAATCTAAATGTTATTTCTAAATGTTTCGGGTGAAAGTAAATATTTAACTAATATAATCAAATGCCGGTAATAGGAAGTAACAAAATAAAAGCTTGAGGAGTTCAGAGTGTGTTTATAGTGGCAAATAACAAATATATCTTAACTGGGGAAATGGACTCTTGGACATGGATTATCGTGATATTAACTACATAAAATACCATACACGTTGGGAGAAACTTAAGAGTACTTTGAGTTTATAGTGTCACTTTTATGAAGGATGCGGGACTTATGACCTGTAGCCACTATAGACGGCCACAAGGGAGTGCACTTTGACTGATCTATCATGTTTTTCTCACTGCAATGACTTTATCATTTATTTATAAAAAAAATGTATCTGTTCTAATTCTACTCATCCGTAATTCATATATCGGTAATTAGAAATGTTAAGTACTTTGTTTCCAATTACTGATATATATTTTCCCGTCTTTTGTCCATAACATCATGTAAATTAGTTCATACAGTGTCACCTTCCACTACTGAAGGTGAGCTCATCAGTCAAGGGAATGAAAATGACAGACTGCAAGAAAGTCCACCGCGTCAAAGAAGAAGTAGGTTAAAACACTTGTCAAATCTGGACTTGGTTCCCGGGCACTGTGCTATGGTTGCCCTCTGCTCCTCTGCTCACAACACCCCTGAGTACAAGACAGTCGTGTAGTGTGAACAGTACAGTGATCTTAAGACGTTGAAAGTCATGTAGTGTGACCAAAGCTTAACGTTAAATGCCAACCTGACAGAATTTAAGCACCAGTTTGTTTTTTGTTTTTGTTTTGTCAACCTCAACTGGATCACTGTAAGCAACCTGTAAACTGTATTTGGATTGGATGTCTTGATTCATCTACCTACATGTCATTATAATAGGTGTAGACTGAGCTTAGTAGCACAATTCAGTCATTTGTACTAAAAGGGAGAGGCAACTCTCAAAACTAGCTCATCTCATTCAGTTTTGCTTCACCCTAAATCCTTAAAGGCTGCCTTTTAAAGGAAACACACTTAAAAGATGGAATAAGGGTTAAGTTGCACTTCGATAAAATGAGATTAACATCATTACAAAAATATTTCCCTTTGACCTCCTTTCTTTATGTAGTGCGGAGTACAGTGCCTTCACCACCGAGGGACAGTGAGGCCAGATGTCAGGAGACAGAGAGCAGCACTCGAGATAGTGAAAATCAGGGCCAGGCAGGGGACCCGAGACAATTGTTTCCTTATAATGTGGCAGAATTTGTGTAAGATATTGTTTGGGCTTCATAGAAATACAGCAGTTTAGATGTTGGTCTATTTACATTATGAACCTCTGATATAAGTCTCTCTCGCTCTCTCTGGGCTTTCGGCTGAATTTTCTGTTGTCCCTGTTTATCTTTGTTTGCTCAGCACTGTTTATCTGGAGGAAGATGAGGCTCTTGAAGAGGCAACTCTGACCTACTCAAGCTTTTATTTAGTTACTTCCTGTTACCGGCATTTTAATTTGCATAATAGTTAAATGTTTAGTTTCACCCGAAACATTTAGATTTAGATTTAGATTTAACATTTAGATTTAGATTTAACATTTAAATTTAACATTTAAATTTAACATTTAAATTTAATATTTAGATTTAAATCTAAATTTAACATTTAGATTTAGATTTAGATTTAACATTTAGATTTAGATTTAGATTAAACATTTAGATTTCACATTTAGATTTAGATTTAAATTTAACATTTAGATTTAACATTAAAGTGTAACAGTTAACATTTGTATTTAAATATTAAAAATATCTCTAAGTTGTAAATGTGCAAAAAAGTGACTCTCAAAAATTCACACCAGTTTTTTAAACATGGTTTGAAGCTAAATGTGACAAAATGTTGCTGTTATTTTCAGCATGAGCTGCTTTACAAACGGCACCCAATATTTGTCAGGTTTTAATCTGTAAAGATGTGTAAACATGATTTGACCAGACTGTCTACTGAGACCTCCCTCTCTCTCTCTCTCTCTCTCTCTCTCTCTCTCTCTCTCTCTCTCTCTCTCTCCTTCTCTCTCTTTCTCTCTCTCTTTCTCTCTCTTTCTGCCTCACTCTCTTCTTGTGTTTGTGTATTGGTGGTTGTTGTGTCGTTTATTCACACAGATTAATAATAAAAGTTAGTTCATCAGATGTGACTCGGATGATTTCTGTTGACCAATGACAGCAACTGGGACACGAAGACGTTTACTCTCCACACAGAGCTGCTGGTTTGTAGTGAATACTGGTTATATACAGTCACTGATCCTCTTTATAAACAGTCTCTCATAGTCTGTATAAACTAAGCAGCCGTTGGCCGTTCCCAGTTTCTCCTGTTTTTCTTGATGATGAAGATGATGACGATGATGATGATGATGTAACGCTCCCCTCGTCCTATCAGAGCAGCAGAGCAGAGTCTGGTGTCTGTGGCTGAGGTAAGATCGTCTCTCTTCTTCTGTGCTTTAAACCTTGTTCATTCTCTTAAATCTTCGTGTTTCTTCTTCGTGTCTGAAAATTAAACTCAAATAAACTGTTTACATTGAACTTTGAACTTTTATTTAACAAAGTCAATAACAAGAGTCCGTCAGTTAGTGTGTGTGCATGTGTGCGTGGGTGGATGTGCACGTGAATCTTCCTGAACTCGTATGTCTGTGGAGACCATTTTAAGCATTGACCCTAAAGAGTGAGGACATTTTGACCGGTCCTCACTTTTATTTGACTGTTTGAGGATTAAGACCTGGTTCCAGGGTTAGAACCAGGTTTAGGTTTAGGTTAAAGTTAGGTTTAAACTTTAAGTTTAGATGGTTAAGGTTAGGGGCTCAGGAATGTAGTATGTAAATGAGTGTCCTCACTAAGAAAGAAATACAAACGTACTGAGAGATGATCAGGTGTAAAGGCCGAATTATAGTCCTGCGACTGCAACCGCGGAAGGCCACGCAGTTGAATCGACGGACTCGTTTTGGTTTATACTTCTCTAACGTGCTGCGCTCGTTGCAACGCAATTCACCGCCAGAACACTATAGGCGGAGTAACGTTGTTTGTCGAAGACAAAACACACAAAGAAGAGAAGTCTTCTTCTTCGTCGACTGTTTATTTATGTCGCCACTCCGGCTCCTCATAGCCTATTTCTGGCAGACAAATCGGCCAGTCAGTGACGGGTTATACAAGTGGTCATACTTTCGGATCTCTTCTGCCAAGTGCTCTTCTGTTTGGTCCATATTCGTTCTTCTAAATCTTCCGTGATTTCCGCGTATTGTGGGACATGAAACCGGAAACTAGACTCCGGACGGGAGTCAAGCCGACCAATCACAAGCCTTGCGGGCTGCGTGAGGCTCGCGTCGTTTTGTCGTATAGTTAGAAAAATTGGCGGACGCACGCAAGCCGCCAGAGGGCTCGAAAGGGGCGTGTTGCGTGTCTTGCGTGCATGTGTGCGTGCAACCCGACTATAATTCGGCCTTGAGTCCAGGTGGTGTTAGTTAGTTGACTAGTTAGTTAGTTAGTTAGTTAGTTAGTTAGTTAGTTAGTTAGTTAGTTAGTTTATCCGATTTTAGTTCGGTTTGGGTTAAAAATGAGAAGCGGCGATGGCTGAAACTCCCAAATTGCCCCTGGTAGTAAAAGTAAAATCCATGGAGGCACTTTATGAATGTGTGTGTGAATGGGTGAATGGAAAAGACGCTCTACTGTAAAGTGCTGTGAGTGTCGTTCAGACAAGAAAGGATCTTTATATTACAGAGCACTCACCATAAAGTATTGGTCCGTTCCTCTCTGGTGTTTCAGGGTCCTTCATCCAGACGTGTGTGACTCTTCATCAACGGACGACAGCAGGTCAGACGTGAACGTTTTCTCCTTGTGGCTGCTCATGTTTTAAAGGTTTCAAATGTGACACTGGAGGAGGAATTAAAGGAGGATTTCTTGAATGCTCAACAGGAAGTGAGTCTGAAAACTCTTCAGGACATTTTTTTACTTGTGTACTGTTTGTTCTTTCTGACAGAAATGGATCCTGATAGTAAGAGAGGTGAGGCTGTTCCACTGTATGAGGGGAAGTATAATGCGTACCCTGAACAGCAGGGACAGTTCGGCCCCTCTGGACAGTTTGGCCCTTCTGGACAGTTCGGCCCCTCTGGACAGTTCGGCCCCTCTGGACAGTTCGGCCCCTCTGGACAGTTTGGCCCTCCTGGACAGGGCGGACAGCCTGGACAGCCTGTTGGACCTGTAGTGGTTGACCATACCACTGTGGAGATCACCACTAAGCCCCCCCGGGACCACTTCATCTGGTCCATACTCAGTCTTTTCTACGCAAACATTTGCTGCATCGGACTGGCAGCTCTCATCTGCTCGATCAAGGTGAGCTCATGTGTGACGTGTGCCATCAGTCATGTCCAAGTCGGCTGTCTTTACAAACAAAGTCCAAGCATTTTTCGTGCAAAATTGTCACACGTTTAAAAATAAACACAACCTCAAGTTGAGTCAGTCACGTTTAAACACTGACACTGAAATCAACTGCACCACAGAAATGAGTTTTCTCCTCCTTGATGTGTGGTCTCTGAGCTGGTAGTCTCAAATAGACTTGGAAACCATCAGGATCAGGATGTTTCTTTTTTCTTTTCGAACAAATGAGACGACAAAATCCTCGCCACTGCTCCATTTAGAACATAAAGAATAATAAAACACATCAGACTCACTCTGCAAGGTTTCAGTGTGTGAGGATTTTTATTGGATGATGGTTTGAAAAATTAAAAATACAGACTTGGTGTGAAAAGACCTTTACTGTGAAGGGAGAAAAGCCTGAAACACAGACTGATGCTCCACCCACACTGATACAGGTCATATTAAAACCTCCTCCATCCACACTCACACACCAACAACATGACTCTCACTGAAACAAGAGGATCAGACTGAGCTCAGTTCAGCTTTTGTAAGTTTTGTGTTTGATGATGAATCAACTTTGAAAATGGAAATGCTTTGGTTCTTTCAGGCCAGAGACCGGAAGATGGTTGGAGATATGGTTGGTGCCCGACACCACAGCTCCACCGCCCGCACACTCAACATCATCAATTCCTCTCTGGTTATCGTCATTATTATCGTTATCGGCTTTTGGGCCCGCAGGTAGTAAACGAGCAGAGACGTCGGCTGTTGCTGCTCGATTCTCTGATCTGTCACATTTTATACATTTCATATCTTAAACATGTGAACACAACTGATTTGTATTTGTGTCTCCAAACAGTTTCATTTGACAATAAAAGAGTTTCCTAACCCGTGAGAATTGATCAACTTCACAATGTTACAGAACATTTCAGACTTAAATCTGAAAGCTACAAAAAGATAAGAACAGTTATGACAGAGCAGATTCAACGTTAATGAATCAGTGACAAGTGAAAACGACACGTGTTCCTGTTAAACCAGCGTTTGAAAACTAAAACCAGAGCGACTCACAATGAATGCTTCAACCGTGAGGGAACAAACCCAGAACAACAAGAATCAAGAAAGTAGAATTTCTTCAAAAAGCCAAACTACAAAGTGCTATAAGTAAGTGACATTTAAATGCTGCTAAACAGTCAGTTTAAACTTCTATTCAAGGTGAAGTTGGAATAGATGTGTTTTAGTTTGCAGCAGAAGATGTGTGGACCTTCTGTCCTGATGTCACTGGGGAGCTGGTTCCACTGTTCAGGAGCTGGAAACACAAAGTGACCAGTGAAAGAAAACCCCTGCAGCTTAAAGGAAGAGAAGAAGAAGAGGCGGATGTGAGTCCAGAGCAACATGGAGGAGGAAGAGAGCGGATGAAGACGAGGCTGGACCTGAAGAAGATTCCAACATCACAACAGATTACAAAACACATGAGTGGTTACAACGAGCTGAATCAAAGTTTTTCTTACAAAATAAAAGCTGCAGCTGCTTCATTCTAATGAGTGTGAGTCGGTGGGAATGTGCCTGTCAGGACATCTTCACTCCAGTTTGTCAGGTTTACCTGACAGCTCGTCCAATCAGAGCAGCTGAATCAGTCTCAGCCTGACGCTCACACAGGTAAGATCTCTTACCTCTTCTTCTCTGGTGTTTGTCTATTGGGTGCCGTTTGTAAAGCAGCTCACGCTGAAAATAACAGCAACATTTTGTCACATTTAGCTTCAAACCATGTTTAAAAAACTGGTGTGAATTTTTGAGAGTCACTTTTTTGCACCTTTACAACAATATTTTTTAACTTAGAGATGTTTTAAATATTTAAATCCAAATGTTAAATGTTACACTTAAATGTTAAATGTTAAATCTAAATCTAAATGTTAAAATTAAATCTAAATTTAAATGTGAATTCTAAATGTTAAATCTAAATCTAAATGTTGAATTTAAATCTAAATGTTAAATATAAATCTAAATGTTAAATCTGAATTTAAATCTAAACGTTAAATCTAAATCTAAATGTTAAATCTAAATGTTTCGGGTGAAACTAAATATTTAACTAATATAATCAAATGCCGGTAATAGGAAGTAACAAAATAAAAGCTTGAGGAGTTCAGAGTGTGTTTATAGCATAGACTGTATATATAGATGGACGGAGGGTCCGTGACGTCACCCATTGGTTTCTGCATAGTGAGAATGAGGCTAGTAGGAGGCGTTCCCCCGGCGCCATCTTGCTGGTGCTTACTCCTCCTCGGTCCTTGTTAACGAATCAATGGGCAAGACGAGGAGCGCGAGTGAAGACTGACAGCCGAGCGATGCTCGCGCAGCTCAGCGTGTCCAGGTTAGCTCAGTGCTAAGGAGCTAGGCTACATGCTACCCGACGCTGCTAACCGGTTAGCGCTGTGCTGTAGCTGGTCGCGATCTTTACGAACTCACTAGAGCAGTGATTCTCAAATGGGGGTATGCGTACCCCTGGGGGTACTTGAAGGTACTCCAGGGGGTACTTGAGATTCTTTTTTTATATATTTAAAATTAGCATCCATTCACAAATCTTTGAAAAATTGTTATTTAACAAATATTCAATAAAATATAAGTGTAAGTTCATGAACTAAATTTCATATTCAGTAGGCTTATCAATTTAATTATCCTAAAAAAACAGAGTCTCCCCCATACCGATGGTTTGACCCAACCTGGCACACGCCACCTGTCATCACCTGTCATCACCTGCCTTGAAAACTTCAACAATGGAGTCGAGTTGAAGTGCAGCAGCAATGCTGCTGAAACACGGAGGGACAAGCACCAAAGAAGGCGAAACCAGAGCAGAGAGCCCCCCCAAACAACACCGTGAGAGCTTGTGCCTCTTCGGAGGGGCGCTAAAACGTAAAAGTTTTCCGTTGGGAAGTTAATGATTCATAACAAGAAGTCCGCGTCTCTACCGGTACCTACGGTGGCCCTGAGAGCTCAACGAACAGCAACTTAAGAAAACACATGCAAGTTGACAAAACACATGCAAGTTGACAAAACACAAGCAAAGTAAGAAAACATCTCCATCAATTTCACAACACAACACAACACATTACAGAAACGCGCTGCAAATAGACACACGCGCTGCAAATAGACGAACGCGCAGCAAATAGAGGCGACAACACAACGGAAGTGTTTCCAGAGGACAGCTAAAAGGGATGGACATAGGAGACACTAAAACGTCCAATACACTATACAATTTCGGTTCCGCACAGGGGTTGTCATCCCGCGGCTCTGGAGCCGAACGCGGCTCTTCTCTACAGTGGCTGTACTGTACAGTGTCGTGCATATTTTTCGCGATCGCTGAACTTAACGAATCAGTTTTCATATTATTAACGTGAACGTAACGATGAATGTGATTAAACGTCACGTTCATTTTTTAAATCATCATCGTATCAGGCCCTCATGAAATACCAGGAGCGGGCGTGGGTGTGTGTGTGTGTGTGTGCGCGTGTGTGGCCAGCGCACCGGGGCTCCGACCCCGCCCACTCGCTCGGAGAGAGCCACAGTGAGCTCTGAAGATGGTCCGATCTAGAGACATGCCGTCTTCTCCTGTTAAACTGAATAAGAAGCGCTAACAAGCAAGCCCCTGTTTGTGAGGAAATGTATTGTCCATAGTGAGCAGGGGTTTGAAACCTTTACTATCAGAAGAGACATTTTGCCCCCTCTTCTGAGCGAGTGGGCGGGGTCGGTGCCCCGAGACCCGAGACCGGTCAGCCCGCTACACACACACACACACACAACACACAAACACCCGCTCCTGGTATTTCATTAGGGTCGATACGATGATGATTGAAAAAAAGTGACGTGACGTTCAATCACGTTCATCTTTACGTTCACGTTAAAAATATGAAACGTGATTCGTTAAGTTCAGCGATCGCGAAACATATGCACAACACTGTACAGTACAACCACTGCAGAGGGACTGAAGAGCCGCGTTCGGCTCCAGAGCCGCGGGTTGCCGAACCCTGTGCGGAACCGAAATTGTATGGTGTATTGGACGTTTTAGTGTCTCCTGTGTCTATCCCTTTTACCTGTCCTCTGGAAACACTTCCGTTGTGTTGTCGCCTCTATTTGCTGCGCGTTCGTCTATTTGCTGCGCGTTCGTCTATTTGCAGCGAGTGTGTCTATTTGCAGCGCGTGTGTCTATTTGCAGCGGGTTTCTGTAATGTGTTGTGTTGTGTTGTGAAATTGATGAAGATGTTTTCTTACTTTGCTTGTGTTTTGTCAACTTGCATGTGTTTTGTCAACTTGCATGTGTTTTCTTAAGTTGCTGTTCGTTGAGCTCTCAGGGCCACCGTAGGTACCCTTTCAAAATAAAAGCAATAATACAAAAGCGGAAATTATTATTTATGCTTTTTGTTTTTTCTGTGGGGAGAGATTAGCCAGCAGTGGCATTAAGCCACCACATCTTCAGCGGTATCTCCAGACAAAACATGAAAGTCATGTTGCTAAGCCACCTGAGTTTTTTAAGAGGAAACTTTCTGAATTCAGGTCATCTCAAGACACGATGCAAAAAAAAGCCTCCCCGAAGCAAACGGAAACAAGCTACCTGTCAGTATTCTTTTCGATCTTTAAAGAAGATATTTTAAGATGATAAATATTAAAAAAATATGTTTTGAGCTAATCTTTTATTTAAAAAAAAGTTAATGATTTATGTTTTGGGAAGAAGTGTTTAGCTATAATTAAGTTCATGAGTTCAGTTTGAGAACATATCTTTATTATGATCCCAAAAGAGGTCACTTTAAGTTGATTATTTTGAGGTGCACAAATCTTTATTTATATTGAGATAATAATAAAAGTCTTTAGTTATTTTTATATCTTTTTATTTGAAATAGTCAAGAGAGACCACTACAAATGAGCAATGTTATGGAAATTGATGGAGTTTTAAATTTGAATGTGTCTAGTTACAAGGCTTAATAAATCACATTACATCTTTCTTTCAACCAAAAATGCTTTGCGCTGGTTAGGGGGTACTTGGCAGAATTTTTTCTTCAAAGGGGGTACGTCACTGAAAAAAGGTTGAGAACCACTGATCTAGTGAAACAAATATATATAAATATAATAACTATTATTATTATTATCAACTACCCTTGCCAGATGTATATAGCCTTAACATTAACAAATAGGGTTAGTCTCGATAATAAAACTAATGCTAAAGAGATAATATAACATCATTTAAGCTTTCATTCCTGTGACCAGGCTTACATATGTGCGCAGTAGTTTTATATGACGCACCAACATTGATCGCTGTAACTAATTATCCCCATGTCTACATTGAAACACTTCTCCACTATGTCTAAAGTGCGCACCGGTTTACTGTGACTAGCATTCACGCTCCATAATGTAGCATGAGGACCGCATCGGGCTGTGCTGCTCAGAGAGGAGCCTACAGGCTATGCGGTGAACACAAGCTTAAACAACATTAGCTTAATCTCGACATAAGCTAACAAGCCATGCATCGTGAGCAACACTACCTGCTAATCATTGCTAGGCTTCTAATATATGAATTAAATAAAAATCGATTTTCACTCACCGGAAGAACTTGACAACAGAGCTGTGAGACGGTCTGTTAGTTCAATGAACTGCACAGCCAGCCATGGTTTGTGTCGAGTGAATCGACGGGGTTCCGCCGACATGAAGCTACGAGTGGACCGAGCAGCTTGCAGGTGGCTAGCGGGGAGCTAACGAGCGGCTAGTGACAAGGCTGTGGCCGCATCGGAGCCTGTGCCCAGGTGTCAATCAATAGACCACGCCCCTAATTATGCGTAATTTTAAACATCAATATCGCTTAAACGGGGGAGTTAGAAAAAAATTCAACCCCCTCAGAGTTGTCATGAATAAAGAACCTCGCGATTGAGACTAAAACCAAAGGTTGAACCATGCTGTAAACAGGTTTAATTCTGCTGTAAAGTTGGGCATTTTAACATTGGAGTCAATGGGACTTTCTGTTTCTTGGAGCCAGCCTCTAGTGGCCACCCAGTGAACTGCAGCTTTTTACACTTCCGTATCGGCCTCATCGCTCAGCCCAGGATGTTGCCCCTTGGTTTATAGTGGCAAATAACAAATAAATCTTAACTGGGGAAATGGACTCTTGGACATGGATTATCGTGATATTAACTACACTACACTGCTCTTGAAGAGGCAACTCTGACCTACTCGAGCTTTTATTTAGTTACTTCCTGTTACCGGCATTTGAATTTGCATTATAGTTAAATGTTTAGTTTCACCCGAAACATTTAGATTTAGATTTAGATTTAACATTAAGATTTAACATTTAGATTTAACATTTAGATTTAGATTCAGATTTAACATTTAGATTTAACATTTAGATTTAGATTGAACATTTAGATTTGACATTTAGATTTAGATTCAGATTTAACATTTAGATTTAACATTTAGATTTAGATTTAGATTGAACATTTAAATTTAACATTTAGATTTAAATCTAAATTTAACATTTAGATTTACATTTAACATTTAGATTTAGATTAAACATTTAGATTTAGATTTAAAATTTAGATTTAGATTAAGATTTAGATTTAGCATTTAGATTTAACATTTAACATTTAAGTGTAACAGTTAACATTTGGATTTAAATATTAAAAATATCTCTAAGTTGTGAATGTGCAAAAAAGTGACTCTCAAAAATTCACACCAGTTTTTTAAACATGGTTTGAAGCTAAATGTGACAAAATGTTCCTGTTATTTTCAGCATGAGCTGCTTTACAAACGGCACCCAATAATTGTCAGGTTTTAATCTGTAAAGATGTGTAAACATGATTTGACCAGACTGTCTACTGAGACCTCCCTCTCTCTCTCTCTCTCTCTCTCTCTCTCTCTCTCTCTCTCTTTCTCTCTCTCTCTCTCTCTCTATCTCTCTCTCTCTCTCCTTCTCTCTCTTTCTCTCTCTCTTTCTCTCTCTGTCTGCCTCACTCTATTCTTGTGTTTGTGTATTGGTGGTTGTTGTGTCGTTTATTCACACAGATTAATAATAAAAGTTAGTTCATCAGATGTGACTCGGATGATTTCTGTTGACCAATGACAGCAACTGGGACATGAAGACGTTTACTCTCCACACAGAGCTGCTGGTTTGTAGTGAATACTGGTTATATACAGTCACTGATCCTCTTTATAAACAGTCTCTCATAGTCTGTATAAACTAAGCAGCCGTTGGCCGTTCCCAGTTTCTCTTCCTGTTTCTCTAGATGATGGCGATGATGATGATGATGATGATGATGATGATGATGTAACGCTCCCCTCGTCCTATCAGAGCAGCAGAGGAGGGTCTGGTGTCTGTGGCTGAGGTAAGATCGTCTCTCTTCTTCTGTGCTTTAAACCTTGTTCATTCTCTTAAATCTTCGTGTTTCTTCTTCGTGTCTGAAAATTAAACTCAAATAAACTGTTTACATTGAACTTTGAACTTTTATTTAACAAAGTCAATAACAAGAGGCCGTCAGTTAGTGTGTGTGCATGTGTGCGTGGGTGGATGTGCATATGCATCTTCCTGTACTCGTATGTCTGTGGAGACCATTTTAAGCATAGACCCTACAAAGTGAGGACATTTTGACTGGTCCTCACTTTTATTTGATTGTTTGAGGGCTAAGGCCTGGTTCCAGGGTTAGAACCAGGTTTAGGTTTAGGTTACAGTTAGGTTTAAACTTTAAGTTTAGATGGTTAAGGTTAGGGGCTCAGGAATGTACTATGTAAATTAGTTATCTCACTAAGAAAGAAATACAAACGTACTGAGAGATGATCAGGTGTAAGTCCAGGTGGTGTTAGTTAGTTAGTTAGTTAGTTAGTTAGTTAGTTAGTTAGTTTTGGGTTAAAAATGTGAAGCGGCGATGGCTGAAGGTCGGTGGTTCGATCACAGTCTTCCCCATCAGTCTGCCGTGGTGTCCTTGGGCAAGATACTGAACCCCCAAATTGCCCCTGGTAGTAAAAGTAAAATCCATGGAAGCACTGTATGAATGTGTGTGTGAATGGGTGAATGGAAAAGACGCTCTACTGTAAAGTGCTGTGAGTGCCGTTCAGACAAGAAAGGATCTTTATATTACAGAGCACTCACCATAAAGTATTGGTCCGTTCCTCTCTGGTGTTTCAGGGTCTTTCATCCAGACGTGTGTGACTCTTCATCAACGGACGACAGCAGGTCAGACGTGAACGTTTTCTCCTTGTGGCTGCTCATGTTTTACAGGTTTCAAATGAGACACTGGAGGAGGAATTAAAGGAGGATTTGTTGAATGCACAACAGGAAGTGAGTCTGAAAACTCTTCAGGACATTTTTTTACTTGTGTACTGTTTGTTCTATCTGACAGAAATGGATCCTGATGGTAAGAGAGGTGAGGCTGTTCCACTGTATGAGGGGAAGTATAATGCGTACCCTGAACAGCAGGGACAGTTCGGCCCCTCTGGACAGTTTGGCCCTTCTGGACAGTTCGGCCCCTCTGGACAGTTCGGCCCCTCTGGACAGTTTGGCCCCTCTGGACAGTTCGGCCCCTCTGGACAGTTCGGCCCCTCTGGACAGTTCGGCCCTTCTGGACAGTTCGGCCCCTCTGGACAGTTCGGCCCCTCTGGACAGTTTGGCCCTCCTGGACAGGGCGGACAGCCTGGACAGCCTGTTGGACCTGTAGTGGTTGACCATACCACTGTGGAGATCACCACTAAGCCCCCCCGGGACCACTTCATCTGGTCCATACTCAGTCTTTTCTACGCAAACATTTGCTGCATCGGACTGGCAGCTCTCATCTGCTCGATCAAGGTGAGCTCATGTGTGACATGTGCCATCAGTCATGTCCCAGTCGGCTGTCTTTACAAACAAAGTCCAAGCATTTTTATAAAATAAAATAAACACAACCTCCAGTTGAGTCAGTCACGTTTAAACACTGACTCTGAAATCAACTGCACCACAGAAATGAGTTTTCTCCTCCTTGATGTGTGGTCTCTGAGCTGGTAGTCTCAAATAGACTTGGAAACCATCAGGATCAGGATGTTTCTTTTTTCTTTTCGAACAAATGAGACGACAAAATCCTCGCCACTGCTCCACTTAGAACATAAAGAATAATAAAACACATCAGACTCACTCTGCAAGGTTTCAGTGTGCGAGGATTTTTATTGGATGATGGTTTGAAAAATGAAAAATACAGACTTGGTGTGAAAAGACCTTTACTGTGAAGGGAGAAAAGCCTGAAACACAGACTGATGCTCCACCCACACTGATACAGGTCATATTAAAACCTCCTCCATCCACACTCACACACCAACAACATGACTCTCACTGAAACAAGAGGATCAGACTGATCTCAGTTCAGCTTTTGTAAGTTTTGTGTTTGATGATGAATCAACTTTGAAAATGGAAATGCTTTGGTTCTTTCAGGCCAGAGACCGGAAGATGGTTGGAGATATGGTTGGTGCCCGACACCACAGCTCCACCGCCCGCAGACTCAACATCATCCATTCCTCTCTGGTTATCGTCTTGATCATCATTTCTATTATTCTCTTCTTCTATGAACCAATGATCAAGGGATTCATCATCGTCTTTTGGAGCAGCAAGTTGTAAACGAGCAGAGGCGTCAGCTGTTGCTGCTCGATTCTCTGATCTGTCACATTTTATACACATTTTATGCCTTAAACATGTGAACACAACTGATTTGTATTTGTGTCTCCAAACAGTTTCATTTGACAATAAAAGAGTTTCCTAACCCGTGAGAATTGATCAACTTCACAATGTTACAGAACATTTCAGACTTAAATCTGAAAGCTACAAAAAGCTAAGAACAGTTATGACAGAGCAGATTCAACGTTAATGAATCAGTGACAAGTGAAAACGACACGTGTTCCTGTTAAACCAGCGTTTGAAAACTAAAACCAGAGCGACTCACAATGAATGCTTCAACCGTGAGGGAACAAACCCAGAACAACAAGAATCAAGAAAGTAGAATTTCTTCAAAAAGCCAAACTACAAAGTGCTATAAGTAAGTGACATTTAAATGCTGCTAAACAGTCAGTTTAAACTTCTATTCAAGGTGAAGTTGGAATAGATGTGTTTTAGTTTGCAGCAGAAGATGTGTGGACCTTCTGTCCTGATGTCACTGGGGAGCTGGTTCCACTGTTCAGGAGCTGGAAACACAAAGTGACCAGTGAAAGAAAACCCCTGCAGCTTAAAGGAAGAGAAGAAGAAGAGGCGGATGTAAGTCCAGAGCAACATGGAGGAGGAAGAGAGCGGATGAAGACGAGGCTGGACCTGAAGAAGATTCCAACATCACAACAGATTACGAAACACATGAGTGGTTACAACGAACTGAATCAAAGTTTTTCTTACAAAACAAAAGCTGCAGCTGCTTCATTCTAATGAGTGTTTATTAAATGACAGTCACATCACACATGATGAGTTGTTCAGGGACAGTGAGTGAGTCGGTGGGAATGTGCCTGTCAGGACATCTTCACTCCAGTCAGACCAGTTCATCAGGTTTACCTGACACCTCGTCCAATCAGAGCAGCTGAATCAGTCTCAGCCCGACGCTAACACAGGTAAGATCTCTTACTTCTTCTTCTCTGGTGTTTGTCAGGTTTTAATATGTAAAGATGTGTAAACATGGTTTGATCAGACTGTCTACTGAGACCTCCCTCTCTCTCTCTCTCTCTCTCTCTCTCTCTCCCTCTCTCTCTCTTTCTGCATCGCTCTCTTCTTGTGTTTGTGTATTTGTGGTTGTTGTGTAGTTTATTCACACAGGTGTGTGTCAGGTACGAGGATGTGGCCTCAGGAGCCGATCATGTCCTCAGATGAATCTGATTGGATGTCTGGGATCTGTGACTGCTGGCATAACACCAAACAGTGTATGGAGACATCACAGACACACGCACACACACACACACACACACATACACACACACACACTCACACCAGGATTGATGAGCGAGTGAAGTCTTCACTGTTCACTGTTGTGTTATAAACACAGGAAGTTGAGAATCTGTTCAGATCAACACAAAATGTAGTAAACAAAAAGTGACATTAGCGTAACAAACTTACACAAACTGTACACAACCACACATTTGCACATTTGGTTATAATGTTTTCTGTGTTCATGTTGAAGTTGTGTTAACGTTGCATTGTTTTGTGTGCAGGTTGTTGTCTGTTCTGGTGTTGTCCCTGCTTCGCCTGTAAAACCTCTAAACAGATGGGTCAGTGTTTGTGTCTCCCCCTGCTGGACGTCTTCGGCTGCTTCCGTCCCATCACCATGGCCATGAGGACATCTGCTCGCCATCGCTACGGCATCAAGGTGAGGACAAAAACACTGGTTCTCTTGTCCTGTGTCAAAAGTTCAAACACTAACTGTTTATGTCCACTTCATTTGTGTGTGTGTGTGTGTGTGTGTGTGTGTGTCCTTCAGGGCAGCCTGTGCAGAGACTGTCTGTGCTCCACCCTCTGTCCCTCCTGTGTCTGGGGTCAGATCTCCACAGAGATGACGAGCAGCACGATTCCCACCGTACTGAGTGACATCTTCCAGCGCTGATGACGTCATCACTGTGCCATCACGGCTCCTCAGCACGGCCTGATTGGTCGGTGCAGGAAAATGTGATTGTATAATAATAATAATTTGATAATCAAACTTTTTTTATATATTTTTTTTTCATTCTTATAAAGTGTGTGTTATCTTTGTAATAAAAAGGTGTAAGTAAAACTGCAGAAGACCAGGCGGGCCTCCTGCTGTTACCGGAAGTGTACTCTTCAGGATGATACCACGTGATACATTTATAAGAAATAAACGCTTCTCTCATTTTCCGAACATTGTCTTATTTGTAAGTCTGTTTCGTATCAAGGGTTTTATTTTGAAAGGCCAGGCTGTCGTTCTCCCTCCGGGCCGCTGGGCGCTGCTATGTTTCCGGTCAGACCAACGGAAGTGACATAGTTTTAACACGTGCGGCATCTGAACACATCGTGTTGTCACCGGCTCGTCGCTGCTCCACAACTCTCGATCCTATCGGCTCCGATCAAACCCTCGATCCGCGATGACTAAAGTGAAGAAGGAACAGGTCCCCGCGGACGGAGAAGAAGCCGCCGGCGGGAACGAGAAGTCTTATCAGGAGCTGATCGCGAACGTGAACGCGATCTCTACGCCTCTGGCCTCCCGGAAGCTGAGCAAGAAGCTGTACAAGTGCGTCAAGAAGGGTGAGGAACTTTAAATGAGTCTTTAAATGAGTCTGTAGAAGGGTGAGGAACTTTAAATGAGTCTGTACAAGGGTGAGGAACTTTACTGTGTTTTCTGTTGTTCCAGCTGCTAAAGTGAAAAATATCCGACGAGGAGTGAAAGAAGTTCAGAAGTTCATCAACAAAGGAGAGAAAGGGTGAGTGACGACGCCTCACAGGGCCACAACCTCGTGCACATTTCAGATCACAGATGTAAACAAAGTGTGTGTGTGTGTTTTGTGTGTGCGTAGTATCGTGGTGCTGGCAGGGGACACACTGCCCATAGACGTCTACTGCCACCTGCCAATCATGTGCGAGGACAAAAACCTGCCATATGCCTACATCCCCTCCAAAGTGGTGAGCTGAATGCTGATGGTTTAGTCAGGCTTTTATTTTGAAAACACATAGAACAGGCGTGTAGGAGCATGCAGAACATGTCCGTAACAACACGTCTCTATGAACACGTCTGTAAGAGCACGTCCGTTAGAACATGTACAACACGTTTATAAGAACACATCTGTTAACACGTCTGTTAGAACACATACAACACGTCTGTTAGAACACATGCAACACGTCTGTTAGAACACATGCAACACGTCTGTTAGAACACATGCAACACGTCTGTGTCTATTGAACGTGTCTGCGTTTGGACTCGTTTCATTTTCTTCTTCTCTGTTCAGGATCTGGGTTCGTCGGCAGGATCCAAGCGGCCGACCTGCGTGATCCTGATCAAACCTCATCAGGATTATCAGGAAGCGTACGACGAGTGTGCGGAGGAGGTGACCGCCCTGCCCAAAGCGCTCTGAGAAGCCTGACCAATCAGGAGGCAGCTCCGAGGTCAATGCTGCTAATCCTCTCAATTCTCACCAGAAGCTCCGCCTCATTTTGACCACGTCGATCAGAGTTATCTCCTATGCCTCCAGTGCTTGTGCTAAGCTAGGCTAACACATGGCGGAGAACGAGAGGTTGTCGTGTGTAAATAGTTTCTGTGGTTTTGTTTTATAAATAAACAGATTTCAGTCACAATTTCCAGAAACCAATAATCATGTAAATAATGTTAAGTTGTGAGCAGACGGAGGTTCGTCCGGTTCGCTGGAATCAAACAGAAACACTTCAGATTTCACCGTGAGAATCTGCTCCTTTGCTTTGATAGTTTGACTTTTTCTACAACTTTTTATTCTTTTGACTTTTTTCTGTTAAGACATCCGATCGGATTGAGCTGATGAAGTTTGATGTTGACATTAAAATAAAGAAGTGACTGTTTCCTCTGAGACGTTTCATTAAAAGTTAGAAGTTCAAGCAGCTGCTCAAAACTTTAAAACTTTCCTGTTTCAGATGAAAACAGATCTTTAGTGTTTTGATCATTTCTGTACTAAACATGATTCTGAAGCTTCATGTGTTTGTTCCATGTTTCTTTTGATCGGTTATATCTGGTTCCACATTGTTATTTAGGGCAGAGGTCTTCAACAGGGGGTCCGCGGAGGTACTGCAGGGCGGTCGCGACATTTTTGGTTGAGACAATTTTTATAATTTTTCCAACCAAATTTAAATGACTTAAATTGCATCCAACATATTGTGAGGCTGATATGACCCTATGCCTGACAACCTCTCTCCGTCCAAGGTTAGATAAGTTGTGTGCGACCCATCAGGGTCCAACATCTCACTAATGTGGGAGCATGTGTGCCGTCCACAGATGGCTTGAGGATTCACTGTCTCTTCTACATGTTTATAATAAAAACATGAATCTGTGAATTACTTTAATAGCTCAGTGGTGTATGCAAGATGTATGTTTATAAATGGCAGTGGCATGGCCAGCCTGTACCTTGCACATGTTTTGATTAAAAACATGAACATATGAACCCGTGTAATATTTGAATAGTTTAGTATTGAATGCACAATAGCATGATAGCTATGTTTATACATGGCACTAGGCCCAGTTTAATATAAAACACACTTTTATAGAATATATATAGTAGTGGGTCCCTGCTCCATCTCTCCAGCAGTTTGGGGTCCTTGGCCTGAAAAACGTTGAAGACCCCTGCTTTAGATGATCATCGTTTAGACATCAGAAGCTGTGGGACAAGATTCATGTCTTTACTGTTTCCAGTCTGAGGAAAATGTTCCAGTTTTTAATCTTCACTCTCCTTCTTGAGAGCTCTTTCCAGACCTGAGCTGGAGCCCGGACGTTTCCCTGAAATGTTCCAGCGGAGCTGAATATGGATCTTCTCCTGCAGCCTGCTAGTAAAACATCTGTCTCATGTCAGAGTCCGAGTGTAAACAAGCAAACAGTTGTTCAGTTCTGAGAAACGAGGCAAATCTTCAGTGTCTCTGTTTGTGATTCAAATCGTATGCTCTTCTCGTAAAAATAAAGCAAACAGCTCCTCAGCTCTTGCCTCCGCTGGCAAGCATCATGTCAGACAGGTCATGGTCCTCCAAGAGGCGGTGGAAGCATCTGGAGATGCTTGAAGATGAAACTCATCTCATCCCCCTCAAAGGCTTCTTCTGACTCATGCTCAAATTCTTCTCTTCGCCCACTTCCAAAATTTGAGGAAATGGATAAATCTTTTCCACCATGTTATCTTCTTTTTTTTCTCAGTTTTTACCTCAACTGAGACCTCTGATTCCTCAAGTGAGACCTCCGATTCCTCTTCTGAGACCTCTGAATCATCTCCCGAATCCTCTGATTCCTCAAGTGAGACCTCCGATTCCTCATCTGAGACCTCAACCTCTCCTGAGACCTCAACCTCTCCTGAGACCTCCGATTCCTCATCCGAGACCTCTGATTCCTGTTCTGAGTCCTCTGAGTCATCAACCGACAAATCAGTGCTCTCTGAGTCCTCATGATCTGAGACCTTTTCCTGGTCAAAGTCCAGTGGGTGGGTCTTGGTGGGCGGAGAAGGAAAGGAGGCTGATTGCTTCAGCTGGTTATTGCGATCCTCTAACTCTGTGATCTTTGTGTGGAGACACAGAATTGTTTGGTCCTTCTCCTCAATAATTTCCTTCTGTTGAGACACTACCATCTGTAAAATCTCTGCCTTCCCTTTAAATTGGGTTCCCTCCAACATCTTTTGAATGCAGGGAATATATTTGTAGCCGATGACAAACGGTTGAAGTAATATCTTCAGCGCATCCTTCTCTGCTTTTTCTTCTTTGTACTTTGCCTCCATACGGTGAAGGTCCTGCTGAAGCTTTTTAATAAGAGTGGGCATCTTTACACCAAGGGAGCTCCCCCCCTTAATGGTGGACACCAGACCTCTGCTTTGGAATAGATAGTCCTGGGTGGTTCTTGGTTGCCTGTTCCATGTTGCCATCTTGCTTGAGAATAGAAGCTCTTCTTCTTGTTTGCAATGGTTAGCAAGTGAATGAAGTGCTGTACCATCACATGCAGTACACATGTTGACTTCCTGATCATAGGAGAGTGCACTCCAAATAAAGGATTCCAAAGATCATAGGAGTCTGCATTGATCTCTCTCTCTCTCTGACCCTCTCTCTCTCTCTCCCTCTCTCTTGGTAGTTCGCCGTTCTTTAACAGAGACGAACAGTTTTAGTCAAAGTGTTTGTTTCAAAGTCGAATCTCTCAGTGATTATTCATCTGTTGCCGCCAGTTTAGGTCAAAGGCTGTAAACAAAGGTGTGTGTGTGTGTGTGTGTGTGTGCCACCCCCCCTCTTTCTTTCATTGTGGGGCAGTGACCTGTAAAAAAAAAAGAGTAGAAATGCTGAAAAATTTGATATAGTTTTGTAAATGTGGGTTATTTCTTTATCTCCTTAAAGGAGGAATGATGTGGAGGATCCGGACATCACACCACCACAGCCCACCTTCTGCCCCGCCCAGTCACCAGGACCCCAGCTGGTACGCTCAGCTACCTACACGGCCCTGCAGCTGTTTCAACTCTACTTCACCAGCTCCGTTTTACAGACAATAATTCAAAACACGAATGAGTTTGGCTCGACAGCCAACAGCCGGTGGACTGATGTGACAATGGAGGACATGTTTTCATACATGTCCTTGGTTATTTACATGGGTGTAGTGAAATGCTCTGCACATGCAGATTACTGGCGACAGGATCAACTGTACAACTTGCCGTTCCCCAGACAGGTGATGAGCTGCAGGAAGTTCCTCCGGATCACCAGGGCACTTCACCTCAGCAGCTTGAAGAAGGACGCTGCTAACGAGAAGAAGAGAGGCACAGCCGCCTACGATCGACTCAGCAAAATAAAACCACTCTACGAGGAGATGAGGGAAGCCTGCAAAAGGAACTACCAGCCGAGGCAAGACATTGTCATCGATGAGCGAATGGTTTCCTCCAAAGCCAGCACTGGACTCCCATCGAAGAAGGGCTACAGGCTGTTCGTCCTGGCGGACTCAACGAGCGGTTACACGTGGGACTTCTTTGTCTACGAGGGAAAGCTGCAGGGAAATAGTGGCAACGGGGTCACTTACGATTGTGTGATGGCGTTCCTCGACCCACGGCTGCGGGGCTCGGGCTACAAGCTCTTTGTGGACAATTTTTATACCAGTCCCGCCCTTTTCCTTGACCTCCTTGAGATGAAGGT
Organism: Platichthys flesus; assembly: GCF_949316205.1. NCBI lineage: Eukaryota > Metazoa > Chordata > Actinopteri > Pleuronectiformes > Pleuronectidae > Platichthys > Platichthys flesus. The sequence goes on along the minus strand of NC_084959.1, from coordinate 740,997 downwards.
GTGGGCGTGCGGAACCATCCGCAAGAACAGACATGGTGTCCCAGAAACCGATGTCCACGTTCTGGACTCAAAATCTCCCCTTGGCAGTATTCGCTGGATCCGGAGGGACTCTGTCCTCTTTGTCCAGTGGCGAGACACGAAGGACTTCTTCATGTGCTCGACCATCCACACGGCCCATTCGGAGGAGACAGTCCAGAGGAAAGTCCAAGGTGCTGATGGGCGGCGGGCGGTGAAGCACATCCCAGTCCCACCAGCAGTGAACGAGTACAACGGGTACATAATATATATATTCACTTATGTTTCATGCCTTTTTGAAATGTAATCATTTGTGTGCATGATATGTTTATGTTTTGGTGTATTTTTCTCACTGTTGTGTGTTTCTGTCCATCCAGGTGTATGGGTAGAGTGCACGTCTCTGACGGCCAGATGGGATTATACAAGGTCCTCCACAAGACCACCAAGTGGTACATGAAGTTCTTCTACTATTTCATGGACATCGGGATTGTGAATGCCTTTCTCCTCCACAAGGACCTGGCGAAGAGCCGAGGAGCCAGACCTCTGAGCCAGAAGGTCTTCAGGGAGACCCTCATCGAGGAGCTGGCAGAGGCGGGGTCTCCCTCCACACCCACACGTGTACCACCTCCTGCTCCAGTCTCAGTACATCACAGGCCGGTGTATATCACTGGGCACAGCACCAATGGTCGGCTGGCTTGCAGGAAGTGCCACGCAAAGACGCCGGTGAAGTGCCGCTCCTGCAACGTGCCGTTGTGTCTTCTCCCCCATCGTGACTGCTACAACGAGTGGCATGAGGCCCAAAACCTGTAAACTGTTTATATGTGTAAATGTAAATAGTTTGCCGTGCTTTCAATTTACTGTGGCTTTGCCTTGGATAGCCGTTTTACAGTTTAAATGAAGTTGTGTTGTCAGTTTGTGTTAATGTTGTCAGCAGACACATAAAGTTGTGAATGCACTTTTTCTCTTGTTAAAGTTACTCCCTGCTCCTCTGCTTTGTGACATCAAAAGTGATAACATGATGTCACCTCCACCTCCATCACTTAACCGGCGTCTTTAAAAAGCCGTGGTCCCGTCTCCGCCTGACCCGCGGTGCCGAGGAGGCGCCGACACACTAATGCTCCAGATCGACACTGAACACGTTCTGTGTTCAACAGGGAGGACGGGGAACTTTCTATTTGTCTGAACTTTCTTTGTCAGGATGGTTTTTAAACCACTGAGCGGAACTCGGGTCGTCTAACGGACTAGGAGAACTTTATATTCATTTAGTGTAAATAAGTGTTATGAGAGAAAATGTAATGCTGCACAACCTTAGTCACATGTATGTGGCTACACAGTCTATGAGCCAATGAGGGAAGAGGATTTCAAATGTTCATGTAACTGATTTATTCAAATCATGAAACCAAACAGATTCTTCACATTTAGAATTGAGATGAATTTTGTTGATTCTTTTTTTGCATAGTTTTCCTGTTTCAGTTTAAAATGACTAAAAAACATTTAAACTTGTTTTCCCAGAATCAGTCATTATTTTCTTTTGTTTAATTTTCTCTATTATTCTCGCACTCACATGCGCACAGCTACATTCACACACACACACACACACACACACACACACACACACACAAACACACACACACACAACCCTAAAGGACGATCTCCAGGTGCGGGACCGGTTTGCTCCTGAGAGGGCCTGTTTTAGTTTTCCTCCTTCACTCTCCACACTACTTTATTATGAAATCCATCATGTCTCTTCCTGGGTCGACCTGCCGGAGCTCCACAGGAAGCTGGGAAGTGTCTATGAAGGGAATTCACCTACAAAAAAACGCTCATTAGCTAAATGATCCTGAGGATATCCTCTCCGACCACAGACACAGGTAGAGACGTTGAAGAAGAATGACACAGGAAGGATCTTCACATGAGAGGAACTCCCAGACAGACAAAGTGAGTCAGGAGATAAACTCAGAGTCTGGACAGGGAGAGAAAGAGGAAGTAGAACACAGGCCACATCCATTGAGAGAGATCCTCTCTAACACACCAACAGAATGTCCTTTAGATCAGAGGTCTTCAACAGGGAAGGGGTCCGCGACCCCTAGGGGGTCCGCGAAGGTACTGCAGGGGGGTCGCAAAATGTTTGGTTGATTAGACAAATTGATATATTTTTTATAATTTTTTATTTATTTTCTGACAAATTTCCCCCCCCACAAATTTAAATGTCTTTAAATACACATTAACATGCATCCTACATATTGAGAGGCTGATTTGACCCTCTGCCTTTTGTGTGAAACCACTCAGGGTCCGACATCTCACTAATGTGGGAGTATGTGTGCCACAGATGGCTTGAGGATTCATTGTCTCTTCTACATGTATGTTGAAAATAAAACATGAACATATGAACCTGTGTTATATTTGAATAGTTTAGTATTGAATGCACAATAACAGGGTAACTATGTTTATACAAGGCACTAGGAATATAAAACACACTTTTATACAATATATATAGTAGGGGGTCCCTGCACCATCTCTCCAGCAGTTTGGGGTCCTTGGCCTGAAAAACGTTGAAGACCCCTGATTTAGGGACTAAAGAAGTTTGACCTATGTGGGCGGAGTCTACCTTTAATTGACTCTGATTGGTTTGTAGATGGCGTATGACCTGGGGAGTTTTAGTTGGTTGATTTGGTTAATGATGTTATATATAGATGAAATGTTAATTAGTATAACTGGAAGAGGCTGAGCAGATTTTGTGTTATTGTGAATCTGCAGAGTAAATAAAGTTATTAAATGTAATGAAGTAAATGTTCTTATTTTCTCACTTGGAGCAGAATGATATGAACAACTGGGCGGAGCTTCAGACAGATCAAAGAGTGGTTTTTATTCTTGGCTTTAAATCTGATATTTACTCCAGGTGATCGTCTCAGTGCTGCGGTTCATTTTCATCCACACGAGGGCAGCACTGACCCACACTCATTCTCTGTTCTGACCACATGGTGGCAGCACAGAGAACACGTGAACCTAAATAAAATAGTTGAAGTAGTTGTGTAAAAGTAAAAGTACTCCATTACAAGTTAAAGCTGCTGCAGTGTTACCTGAAGTTAACAGTTTTATTCATTTTAAACTGATCTGTTGCTGATAACTATATTTTATTTATATATAAATATATATATATTTACAGCTCAAAAACATCTACAGTTTTTAATCTGCAGTTTTATTTAATTATAGATTTTAAACCTCTGCACGTCACAAAAGTGTGAAGTCAATAAGATGAACAGTTTCACTCACAGAGTTTATCCATGTTGTGTTCCATTAAACTGAAGCTTTCCACCTTGAAGGAGGTCATGTGACCTGACTCTGTTGTGACAGAAAATAACCAATCAGCAGGAGGTTGTGAGGTCCTATGTCCTCTCAGTCTCTGCTCGTCCAGACTAAACAGAACCCTCGATGTGAACCCTGAAGTCGTGTGGACGTCTGACGCATCTGAAGCAGAGATGATGAGCGTGTAGCCTCAAAGAGCCGGACTGTGGTTCATGGTTCACGTCCCTTCAGGTGGTCCTGCAGATGTTTCACATCCCTGGAGAAGCTCAGTGGATGGTTTAATGTCTCGATAAAAGATCCACAAAATGATCTGTTGTGAAAGTGTTAAAACAAACAAAAGTGTGTTTATGAACTGTTAAACAGGAACCCCCCCCCACCAGAAGATTCTCTAACAGTTTTCTACTCATTGTAGATTCTTCCTCCTCCTCCGTACAGTCGACCTGTTCAGACTCGTCGTCTTCGTCCTTCTCCTCAGTGAAGATTAAACTCCTGTCAACACCGAGCTTGAGGCAACGCAAACTTTCCACTGACACAAACATGGAGCTGCAGGAAAGATCTAGAACGATGGAGAGAATCCTCAGGTTTCTCTGGAGGCTTCTGGGACTTTTAGAGTTCCTGAGGGGAAAGAGATTCTTTGGGGGATTTCAGGACTTGGCCTCCACATGAGTTCCAGGTTCTTCGATGGGTTTACATGATCAAACTGTCAGTGAATCATCGGCTCAGGTCATACATCTGGTCACCTCTATGTTAGCAGATGGGACAGGAGTTAGTGATTTGTTGATGTACTATCAGTCTGTGAGACATCATGATTGACAGCTGAGACTGTATGGGCGGTCATATGCGTCACTTACAGATTCTGACTGTAAGTGACGGCATCACCACAAGATGGCAGCGTTTGTATCTGAGTTGTTTTTGCTTCACATCAGGTGGATTTGTGTCGTCTCCAGCTTCAGTTTAAGTTCTGAAGCCAGAAACTGGCTCCGTGTGTGAAGTAGAAACCCAGATCTCAGTGAAACTTCTAATCAGTCCTAAGGTTCTGAAATGAAGGTGATTGAGGGTTAAGTTCTGTCCATGTCTGTGATTGGTCATATGCAGTAAACCCCGCCCCCTTTATGTGTACGTGCTCAGATCTTAATGAGGAAAACCTGAGATATCTTAACGAGTTGATAACCAGCGTCATGTGACCACTGAGCTGGATCTGGACATCGTGGACATGTTGAGCTGTTCGTAGCAAAGACAACTCAGTCACATGTTGATGCTACAGTCATGTGACAGGAGCCGGACGAATCAGAGACGGCTGCCTCGCGACAGAAGAGATGCAATCAGCAGATTGGTTCAGTCTAAACTAAAACATGTCTTTTATAAAACGTCTCTGTTTAAAACTCTGGAGTCATGTGATCGTCAGATGTGTCGCCTCAGTTGGTTCCAGGTGTTTTTAGATCAGTTGTGTTGGACGGAGTTGTGGATTTCTGATCTCCAGGTTGGTTTCAGGTCAGTCCAGGGGTCCTTGGGGGCACGGATGAGGGGGGGTGAAGGGTCCGAGGACACCGTCCAGTTGTTGTCTCCTGTGAGACTCAGCTGCAGGACGCTGAACTGGATCCGGACCAGACGGGACACATACGGGTCGTCTTCATTAAACTGTCAGAATACCAGGACGAGACGACCCCCTGCTCACCCCTAACACACACAGTCACACACACACACACACACACACACACACACACACACACACACAGTTAACAGAGGCAGACAGACACACACTCACACTGACAGTCGCATCCACACACATACACAGTCACAGACACACGCACATATGATGATATGCAAATTTGAGGCCACCAGCCGTCGGCTTGGCAGTTAGTGAGTCGACCACCCACACACTCACACACACACACACACACACACACAGACTGCCAGCAGCTCTGCCAGCTGCCGACGTGCCGGTGAGCAGGACGCCCCGGAGCGATGGCGTCTGACACGTCTCAGTCTCAGAGGATTAAATTCATGTTTATATTCTGCTTCACCTCAGTCATGTGACCTGTGTTCATGTGTCTGCATCACTGAGGTTTAATCACTACACACATGTACTATCAGTTAGAACCTGAAACCTCCTCTGCAGCGTTCAGCACAGAACCCGAAGGTCACTGTCAATCACAGTCTGAGTGACAGGTGGTCAGGAGAGAGAGAGAGAACTGCACTGATGCCACAACTGCAGCCCAAACTATGAGCGTCTGCATGGACGGTAACAGCTTTATGGACACTGGAGCAAGTTGTCCACACAGCTGCACAATGCAGCAACACTCAAAGTCATTATGAGAAGGTCAATTATTTCGGTTCCATCATGACAGTGGCAGGATGAGTTTGTCAGCAGGATCCGACTGAAGCATTCCACTGGAGGAAGAACGTGTCTCGGGTCAGAGGAGCACTCGTCACATACAGGACGGTGATTTCTTTACATTAAACACTTAAAACAATTTTCATGATTTCTCACAGAATATCTCCTCGTCAGGCCGAGATTATCAGGTTGTTCAGCTGTTGGCGACCTGCTGGAAACCCACGACCGACTCGTTCCTATCGTCAGTGGAGGAACTTCTCTTTGTGTGTTTTCCTCTCTCGACAAGACACAAGAACTACATGTTTTCAACTAGATTGCTGTTGCACGTCTTTCCTAAGATGTCAACACAATATGTACACAAACCTCCATTAGGTCTTTGTCCTGTTTCCGTCATTGCTGATAACAACCTGCTGCGGGCTGAATGACGACAGGAGTCACATGTTAGAGGGTTTTTGATTCTGATGTATGTGAGATTTTATCCAAATCAAAATTTGGATCCAGTGAATTAAAATGTTTCATGATTGTTTGTGGGAGCTTCGCTGAGTGAAACAGGTTTAAACTGATCGTTCGAAATGAACTGTTGCATGCAGTGTCGGGGTGATGAGGATGGTGTGGGTGTGGGGCCCCCTGGGGGCTCCTGGGGGGGCCCCTGGGGGCCCCTGGGGCCCTGTGGACTGTGCAGGCTCCGTCACTGGTAATCATATTTCTAATGAATCGTCTCTTTTGTCACATGAGGGGATCAAAGCCCCACAAACTGTTGTGTTGTTTTGAAACTGAATGAAGGTGGAGAAGTTCTTATAGGGGCGGACTGACTGGTCGAGACATGCTGAGACAGAACACACACACACACACACACACACACACACAGATTGACGTTATGACCGTTGTGCTGGTTAATACAGTCAAACTAATAACAAACTGATGCACCTGAACAACTTGATGAAGACAAGTTAAAACAGATTTTTATCAAAGAAGCTTCACGTGAAATCATCAATTTATTAGAAACAACAACCACAACTGTAATAAATGATCTCCAGCAGCTGTTCAGATTATTTTGATCATTTTATTCAAGTGTTTCTAATAAACTGAGATGAGCTGCTGTTTATTTCACACACTTATTATTATAGTCAAAACAAACAGATGATGACGTGACAGCTCCCCAATGACCGCCCCCTGGTGGCTGCAGTAAAGATCATGAATCCCCTCCTCCATGTTAGCAGATGGGAGACGTTCAGTTAATGTTTGTAAAGATGTTTCTGTTGTTTCAGCTCGTTCTCTTCTCTCTGATGATTGTTCACGTTTCTGATCAGTTTGGTTTGAATCAGTTATTTGATATAAAAACGAGATGATTGACAGATAGGTCCACACACACACACACACACACACACACACACACACACACACACTGAAGTGAGCTCAAGATCAGATAATTTTGGTCAAACTGTTTATGACACAACATGAGGAGAGAGTGTGGCGTCTGTTTACTGCCATTGACACACACACTAACACACCCACTAACACCCACTAACACACACTAACACACACACACTAACACACACACACACACACACACACTCCAACACACGCACACACTCCTCAGTATTTCTGTTTATTGTGAAAATACAGACCAGTTTCAACAGCATGCAATGACAGACACTCTATGTGTGTTTGTCTGTGTGTTTGTGTGTGTCTATGTGTCCTGGGGGCGGAGCTGTCTGACTACATGTTAAGTGTAAACAATGGCACACTTACATTAGACCATGGTGAGACAGGTTAGTTTGACCACATGTGTCATTAATCACACACACACTCCTCATGTTGTGTAGCAAACAGTGTGAGTCTGTCAGACGTCTCTCAGGTGTATTGATCAGCTGATGGTATCAGTCGCTCAGAGTGTGCTGTTTGTTTACGGTCATATACACATCAATGGACGACATGATGGCTAAACACACACACACACACATGCAGGGTGTGAGGCATCAATCAGACAACATGACATCACTCAGGTTTTGGTTCTGACCTGGAGTCCGAAATTCATTGTCATCGTTAAACACGAAACGCTGAGTCGGGGTTTTGACCTTTTCATGACAATGTTACACAAAAAAACACTTTCTGTATGACATCAATTCAAAAACTGTTTTTATTGTTGTGTTTATTGAGAGGAAGTCATCCATGTGATGATGAGAGTGATTTATTTATTACGATATGTTGTTTGTTTCATTCAGTCATTTATTATCTCATCTACTTATATTTTTATTGTGTTTACCTGCACCCGTCGTTCAATATAATGTTTAATGTTTTATGTCGAACGTTGTGTTGACTAACTTTTTCAATGAGCTGTAAATGACAATGAAAATTAGCTTTATTTGAATTAGAATTACAACGTTTCTGTTTTACAGTGCACTGTTACTGTCATTCTCTTTTTCTTATTTTATTAATTTTTTATTCTCTATTTAATTTATTTAAAAACTGTCCTTTTTGCATTATATCATGTGTTTTGGGTTATTTGTCAAAATATTTTTTATATTGTGTGTAAATATATTGGAATTTATTTGTTGTTGAAGCGTGATTTTATTTAAAAAATACATAATTTAAATTTAACAAAATCACAATGTGCACTTACACAATTCCGATGTTTTCTTATAATTCTTTATATATTTGTTTAATTCTTTACTGAAGCTCGCGTGTCGACACTGAGCAGCGACTCTCTCCCACAATGCACTGAGAGCTTGTTTAGTTTTTATCTATGATCTTTTTGTCTTTATGATTTTACGACTCCATCTTGGTCGTGTACAGTTGTAAAGATGAAGTTGACGTTAAACTGAAAACGTTTTCTTCATTTGTTTGACAAAAGAAAGTAAAATCACTCAATTGGAGATTATTTAACAATTTCATCTTTTCAACAAAAAGTTTGTTGAAGGAAAAAAACTAATGATAAATTCACTTAAAGACAAAATAAATACAGATTTTTTTGTGAAAGTGATATTTATGTCACATTGTTATTCTAACTACATCTATATGTTTCCAATTGATCAGAGACTGAAAACTAATAACTGATGATCAGTCATGGATCAGTTGTGTGAAGCTCGTTCCCACAGTCACTTCACAGAAACTGCTGACTCACTCATTCTAATCTGGTTCTCTCTCTGCAGAGAGACAGGGATCAAATGACTCAGCACTTGGTTGTTTGTTTGTTTATAGGTGCTGACGTCATCATGCATGATGATGATGTCATCATCATGCAGCAGCTCGGTGTCATGGGAACGAACTTTTAAAACATTCAAAAACATTTCAAATTTCTTGTCATTGTAAAAATGAAATAACAGAATTAGGCTGTCCCCTTCAAAATAAAACATCAGTTGAGTTCATAAATTATGTTTTATTAAATTTTTTACTTTAAACTGAAACTAAATGATTCATTGTTGAAGTCAGAAACGCCTTCTCTTTAATTATTGTCATTTTATTTTTCAGTTTTCTGAGTTTTGTTATTTTTCATTTGACTTAAATTTGACTATTTGACTATTTAACTTTAAAATATGTTAAATAAATAAGCTTTTTCTGCCGTATGAGGAAATAATATAAACGATTCCATTTCAAAAATAATTTTATTTTATTCCAAACACAATCATATTTACACTTTTTCCCACAGTTTTTGGCACAAATTAAATATTAGAAAAGATAATTATAAACATTCAGACACATTTTTACAGTGTAAACACCTGAGAGTCGAGGGGCAGCGCATCAGAGAAGCCTCCAGAGAACAGATGCTCACATGGGGGTCCCTGGAGCTGCTGAGGCCCCTGGAGCTGCTGGGGCCCCTGGAGCTGCTGGGGCCCCTGGAGCTGCTGAGGCCCCTGGACCTCTGGCACAGGACAGGCCGCCGGCTGCAGGTTGACGTAGAGCGGCGGGGGGGCGCCATCCAGTGGATCAACGAGGGGGGAGGAGAAGTGTGAGGGGATGAACTGGAAGAGAGGAGGAGGAGGGGGAGAGTGATGGAGGGAGGAGAAGAGGGAAGGAGAGGGGGCGTCGTCCCACTGAGGAACCACGGCAGCGTAACCCTGAGGAAGAGGAGGGGGGGGGGAGCCGTGGTCTGGGGCTTGCATGTGAGGGGGGGGGTAGAGGGATGAGTCCTGGAGGTGACACAGGAAGTTGTCGAGGTCGGAGGTGACGTCAGAGAGAGAGGGGAAGTCAGGGCTCAGCTCCGAGGAAGAGGAGGAAGAGCAGGAGGAGGAGGTGTAGGAGGAGGAGGAGGAGGAAGAGGAGGAGGAGGAGGAGGAGGAGGGTTTCTTCTTCTCAGACATCTCATGTTCCATCTTCCTCTTCCTCTTACGACGGAAGTTTCCGTTGTCAAACATTTTCTCACAGTTTGGGTCCAGAGTCCAATAGTTTCCTTTACCTGCAGAGAGGAAGAAGAGGAAGAGGAGGATGAAGATGTAATTCACTCAGATCAGAATGTTGGATCAGACGAGACTTAAACGTCGACATTGATTTGAATCCGTGGTTCTTCTCACCTGGCTCGTTCTCGTCTCGTGGAACCTTCCGGAAGCAGTCGTTGAGCGACAGGTTGTGGCGGATGGAGTTCTGCCAGCCGGCCTTGTTGCGGCTGTAGAAGGGGAAGTTGTCGGAGACGTACTGGTAGATCTGACTGAGGGTCAGCCGCTGCTCCGGGGCGCTCTGGATCGCCAGGGCGATGAGGGCCGAGTAGGAGTAGGGGGGGCGGACCAGGCGCAGGACGTCGTCCGGGCAGGACAGGGACAGCCAGGGGTTGATGGAGGACATGGGCCGATAGAGGCTGTAGAGGTGGGGCAGGAAGCTTCCAAACCCTGGGAAGGGTCCTGGAGGGGCCGCGGCCCCCGGGAGGGGCCCCGTGTGGGGGCTGCTGAAGCTGTGGCTATGGCTGTTGCAATCGGGGAGCCATGATGACTCTGGAGGAGAGGGGGGGCTGTACAGGCTGAAGTCAAGGGGGTCGATGCCCAGAGAAGGGGCCTCCTGCTGGGGAAAGGACGGTCCACACAGGGGGGGAGACAGACCCAGTTCCGGGATGAAGGACGACATGATGGACACTTCTTCTTCTTCTTCTTCTTCTTCTTCTTCTTCTTCTTCTTCTTCTTCTTCTTCTTCTTCTTCTTCTCTGTAACGCTGCACCAACGTGCGTCCAACAACTGTGTTTGTAAAAGATACACACTCACAGACACACACACATACACACAGCTGCTGTGGTCTACCTGCACCTGTCCTGCTGCTGCTCATCTGGGACATTTATACTCTGATGCCCCGCCCACAGACGAGCTGATTGGCCAACTTGGCTGTATCAACACTAACACACGCACACACACATATTCAAGTATATGTGTGTGTGTGTGTGTGAGTGTGTGAGTGTGTGTGTTTGTGGGGGGTGGGGGGGGGGTGATTTGAACAAGAGCAGGTTGAATTCCTCCCCTGAGGCAGATCAGAGCCTGAGGATTTCACACACACACAGTTTGTTACATGTGTGCCTGATGTTGCAGTGTCCCTTCTGAAGACAGCGCCCTCTACAGACCACCCAACGTCCACTCCCTCAAACTGAAGTGTCCTGCAGTAAAAAAGTTCCATGAAATGTCCAGAGACACTGACTCAGACATATGTTCTCACATACTGAACCTGGAGAACACGTGAGGAACACGTGAGGAACACGTGAGGAACATGATCTGAAAACCACTTCACCCCGATCCTCAACCTGAACCCTCAGGTTTCTCTTTGTCTTCATTCAGATCAGACGTTGATGTTTTTTAAAAGCTGCTGATTCAGACACATCAGCTGCTGTTTGAGGCGTCGCCCACAACCTATTGTCTTCAACCCCCCTCCACCCCCCTCACACACACACACACACACACACACACCCCCACACACACACACACACACACACACACAGTCAGCATGTCTACAGTCAGTGCTGATCGAACAGTAAACAATCTCATGTCGATGCTTCCGTGTTTCTTGAGCTGCTTCAGAAATTCTCCTGAGTCATTTAATCAACAATGTCCCGATGAGACGAAGCAGCAGGAGAGTCTCCTGAGACGTGTCCACTGTCCCTGTCTCAGGAGAGTCTCCTGAGACGTGTCCACTGTCCCTGGACACGTCCTCAACTCATCGCTGGTTGCAGCCTCTAAATCAGAGACTTTTGAAAACTGGTCTCGTGTTATTTTGAAAACTTCAAACTTTTCTGTTTGTCTATAAGGTTTCATGAGTCGACCTCTGACCCCAAGTCTGCTCTTTACTCTGAAAACCCTCAGAGACAAACAGATTTCATTCCTCTCTGTTCGTTGTGTGTGTGTGTGTGTGTGTGTGTGTGTGTGTGTGTGTGTGTGATGACAGTTGGTAGTGGCAGCAGTAATCTCCGGCCCGCGGTGCCTTCACAGGAGTCACAGACAAAACAACAATCTGAACGGTAACTGAAGACTGGGATTATACTGTTAGTGTGTGTGTGTGTGTGTGTGTGTGTGTGTGTGTGTGTGTGTGCGTGTGTGTGTGTGTGTGTACTTGTACTCATATCTTAGTGAGAACATTTTGGTCCTCACTTTTTGAAGAGGCTTGTTTGAAGGTTAGGACTTAGTCTCAGGATTAGGGAATGTATTCAGTCAATGAGTGTCCTCATTAAGAAAGATATAAAAGATTGATTTTTATAATCACCCATAAAATGATAACCATCCGAGGTCGACTCATCATAAGTACTGAGACGTACGTTCTCCTGTTGAAGCCAAACGTTTGTACGACATCAACCGTGCTTTAAGAAAAATGTGTGTGATTCATGGTGACGTGAGCAAAGACACAAACTTATATAAAACACACAGTTAACACATTTTAGACGCTTTGGTGATTAAAGGACAATGTTTTGAGTTTATTGAAGACAAACCAGTTGACACATTCATGTCACTGACAAAAATAAAGATGGATGACATGACAGCTCAGTAAAGGAAAGCCAAAGCATCTTTCTTGCCCCCTGGTGGCCGGCTGCCGTATAGAAAATAACAAATCCTCCATGAAAGCACGGGGGGGCATGGACAAAACAGAAAAATCCAATTAGAAGATAAATAATAGTTTGTTCAAGTGTTTCTGATCAGTTTGGTTTGAATCAGTTATTAGATGATGTGAAAAAAGGCGGAGACGACATGATTGACAGCTGAGACTGACTCAGGATTCATTTCTAACAGGAAGTTTCAAAATAAAACTACACTTTGGTTTCTCAATAATCAGAAGGAAAACAAAACTTCTACTTCTGAAATTTAGCACAACGTCAGTAACGTCTGACGGGGACATTGATCCTCTTTGCTGGTTAGTCCAACCCGGTCAGGACCCGGTCAGGACCCGGTCTGTCCTGTCAGGACCTGGTCAGGACCCGGTCAGGACCCGGTCTGTCCTGTCAGGACCTGGTCAGGACCCGGTCAGGACCCGGTCTGTCCTGTCAGGTAGCCCCCGGCCGGGTCCGACAGGAGGCACTGGTTCTGTTGACTGGCGCTTCGGTTCTTGGCGTTGATGAGGAGCAGAGGAGACTGAGAGTAATGAGCGATGATGTCTCTCACTGATGGAAAAGACTGGACACACACACACACACACACACACACACACACACACACACACACACGCACACACAAATTAGTTGCCAAACTTCACTTTGACTCATGGATTGCCTGCTTAGATTGCAGAGGTCAAAGGTCACAACGATCTCATATGAGTCTGGACAAATAAAGCATGCAGACTGAAGCTGGGCAGGTTGGTGGGAGGACAGGATGGTTCTGTTTCCCAGTCGAGCGTGTGTGGTCATGTTCACCTCCTGCACTTTGAGTCCGGTCCCCAGCTGGAAGCTCTGGTTGTGCTGTCGAATCTGGATGTTGTAGACCTTGTCCTGGTAGAAGACCATCAGGGTGAAGGGCTGGTTGTCCATCTGCCGGGTGCTGTCCCTCACCAGGTACGCTCCGTCCTCCAGAGACACACATGGAATGTACTCGTTACAGGTGAACTATAATAAGATGAGTTCTACTATGTTCACCATCAAGGTCACAGCTAAAAGAATCCTGCTCTATCATTACCAGATTGAATTGATATTTATGTTTAATGAAATAAATAAACAGTTATTTTCAATTCATTCAGTTTCAGTCTACTTTGATTTGTTACCCTTCTGACTTGTCTCAGACTTCCCTCTGCCTGACCTCTGGTCACTCTACCCACGTACCAGCTGGGGTCCAGCTCCTGCCACACACACACACACACACACACACACACAACAGAGATAACTGTTCTGAGACACAAATACAACAGCACCACCTGCTGGTAAGACATCAGAAATACATAAACTGATCAATATTATAATTTAATAATAATACTGTAATAAGAACAAGATTTGATTGATGAAGCGCAAATTAAACCAATTCTCTTTTTGAGTTGATTAATTCATTAATAACTGAACAGCGTAGCTTCAGTATGAAAGGAAGGTTACAGCGCGTTTAATATCACATTGCTCACTTTCCTCTGAGTGTGTGTGTGTGTGTGTGAGTGTGTGTGTGTGTGTGTGTGTGTGTGTGTGTGTGTGTGTGTGTGTGTTAATGTATGTTAAGTTACCTGTGTGTGTGATGGTGGAGGATGAAACGATCCAACGAAGCTGCCTCTGTGTTTGTCCTTTGCTGCAGACACACACGTACACACACACACACACACAAGAGCACAAACACACACTCATACACTTAGGATCAGTCTGAATGATTGTGAATGTGTGTGTGTTTGTGTTCTTGTGTGTGTTCTTGAGTGTGTGTTGTCATACCTGGGTGCAGTTGGTTAGGCAGAGAGCTTGCTGAGTGAACACCAGGGGGCGTACTGTTGAGCAGGAAGTTGCAGCTGATTTATGAGTTTTCATCTTTACTGAACAAACCACAGAAAACCACATTTCTTGTTTCCTACCTTTCTCCGGGACGGGAGGGGGGAGCAGGGAGTCCAGGGCGGGGGGGCAGGCTCTTACTGTGAAGGGGGAAGGTGTTGTGTTTCGGAGCTGGAAGAGAAAAACACATTTTAATGAATCAAACTAACTCTATGTCTCTGTGAAACAGATTCTGTTGAAACTTATTGACAGGATTAAAAATCTCACCTTCATCTTGAGTTTGCTGATGAAAGAGAATAACAGAGAGAATTAATCAAAATAAAATCTTAAAACCAATAAAAAGTATTGAGCTGTAAAGCTGATTAACTGCATAATTATCATATAACACAGTTTTATGCATCTTTCTGTCGTGTATTCTCAAATGTCATCGTTAAAAATGAACAAATAGGAGTGAAGTCTAATACATATAATGTTATAACTTACATCTCTTCTTGGATCAAACCTGTGGAACAAAACCACAGGAAAATTATTGAATTATTAAATAACGTGAATAAACAGTTTAATTATCAAATCAAGAGAAACTTGAAGCAAAAGTGATGAACATGAGTTCATAGATGTTTAGACAATGAGCTGATGAAGAGTCGTGTACGTTTGAATGAACATTTCAATCTATGATATTTGATATTTGACGTGTGAAGTCAACCTGGTGGGAGGCGGCCGGGGGGAGGAGTTTGACCTGCTGACAGGGGAGGAGGAGGAGGAGGGGGGGGGAGGAAGACCGGGATGTTTGGACCAGGGAGGAGGATCCTGGGCGTTCGCCTGAGGCCTGAACACAAACACGCTCATGTTCACAGGACACATGCAGATTCTCTCAGTCTCTCGTTAACAACGTAAATTGACAGATTCATACGTTACTGCAAAGTTCAACAAAGTAAATTTAAAACTTTTTGAAAATCACACAGAACAACATTTAATAGTGAAGATACCTCCTGACATTGATATCCAATCAAAACTCACAATATGAATCAACTCAACCTTCACTCTCATTTATGGATTTGTTCATTTAGCTTGATGGAGGTTTTTGATTCAGTCTTTCTTTTGTGTATTTAATCACTTACTTCCAGGACGGTGCGCTCGGCTGAAAGAAACAGAAATAAAATTAAAACGATAAAAGGTGAGTTTTACGACAGCTGAGCTCCTCAGGGTTCTGGTCTCGGCCCCCTTCGGTTTTCAGTTTGAGCTGAAAGGAAACTCACCCTGTCCGTGGAGGGAGGTCCTGTGAGGAAGAGAAAACAAAATCAGTTTTCAGATTTATTACTTAATTGTCAGTTCACGTTGTTAAACAATAATTTAAAGGATTGGTTGTGTTAAGCTGATGTTTGCTGTCCTGTCTTCTTGAAGGAAATCGCACGCACTTCAATTCTTTGTTTGTGCATCAGAAAGAAACTTCAGAGTCCCTGAACGCATCAAAGGCTAAGTTACAAGAAAAGTTTTTTTACATTTCATGAAGTTTTTGTTTATGTTTATGATCCTGAGTTCAGTTTTACCTCTGATGGGGGAGAAGTTGTCCCTCGACTCTCTTCCCGGTTTGGAGGCACGAAAGATCTGCGGAGGCGCCGGAGGAACTGAACACAACAAATCATCAGCTTTAATCCACCAATGATGAGCTCTGTGAGAGTCACATGACCCAAACGTGGCGTTGAAAACCAACAGATCACATCAATCAAAAATCAATCATCCATTCATCTTGTTCAATTGAAAACTGCTATGACGATTAAAATGACTAGTAAAGTGACTTTCTTTCAGTGGGGGGGGCGGTGGTGCAGGCTACTCACATTTTCCTGAAGGTCGTCCTCCACAGTGGGGGGAGGCGTCTCTTCTAGAGGAGGACTCTCCCGGCTACAAACACAAACCACGCAAACGTGAATCATTTGAGCATCGGAGCCGAGTTGAAGAGAATCTGAGAGAGACTCACCGTCCGAGGAGACGGAGCAGCGAGCGAGGAGACGGGGGGGCGGGCACATACTGCAGGGGGCGGGCCTTTGGACGACATGTGGGTATCCCTTTTATCTACAAACACACACACACACACACACACACACACACGCGACCACACACAGTGACGTTGGTTTGTGAGCGTCTGTTCTAAGCTTCAGTTTGACTTCTTGGTTTTTTGAAACAAGAAGTAACCATATTTGGAGGAGTTGGGGGTGGAGCCTGACTGAGAGTTCAAGGACACACCCACCTACACCTGCCACCTGCACCCATTGGACGGTATTAGCTGTGATTAACACTGTGGTATCCACCCCCCAATACATAAGGAATCGCCCCCTGGTGGTCATTCCAACGCCTTGGCTTGCACTGGTGCTGACTGGGGGGGGCTGAGAGATGAGTGCGATCCCATATGACATCATACGGGGAGGAAGTACGAGACGAGTCAATAACACATGTCTTATAATGAACTGAGTGAGAAATCCGCGGGGGGACTGTTTCATACTCTGAGGCCCCCTACTGGCCCCTTCAAGTCACTACAGACAGCCAGAGCCCAGAAAATGTATTTGACACAATATGGGTCGGTTCAATTCTTTCTAAACGTGTTTACCGATGTAGTCCCCGTCTGCGATGGGCAGGGTGGGGCACAGCTTGTGAGCCAGGCCCTCCGGTGGCTCGGAGGGAGGCGGCTCGTAGTCATTGGCTCCGTCCACGTCATCGTTTGGAGACTCGTAGTCGTCACTGCTGCTGTCATGGCCGCCGCTGTTCGGACTCTCGTAGTCATCGTCGAACTCTTCATCGTCCTGAAGGAGAAGAAAAAACCATCAGATCACGTTCACACATTCCACCACAACCTTTCAGCCATATTGGTTATAAATGACGTGAATATTTCTTTGGAAAATGTTTTGCCAATGACAGACTCACAAACTCGTCTTCACCCCAGCCCTGAACCTCAGCAGGGGTCTCTGTGAAGAAAACACATTTACATGAAAACACATTAACACCGGAGTCAAGATGAGAAGACACTTCAAGTGTCCTCCTCACGGAACTACACACACCAACAGGACCTGAACACAACTCAGCGTCACTTTGTGTTTGTTCAATCCTCTCCAGAGTTTATAAGCAAACACACACACACACACACACACGTATTGTTTTGGTTGTGTGTCATTTTAATTTGTGTTTTTTAAATTTAGAATATTTAAATATTTTTAATTCTAATTCAAATGTCCGACTGAATATTCTTAAGAATCAAGTGCATGCTCTTTGAAAAGGAGAATTTGCAGGATTCTGCTCTAATATTATTATCATATCAGGTATTATAACATCTCAATAATTTCTGGGATAATATATTGTCCAACAAAATGTGTTATTGTGCCAGTCCTCCCTTAATATTTCGAATAATGCACCAAGTTACAGGTTTTCTTTCACAGATAAACATATCCAAGCAAAATTGGTGTCGTTCAAGTAAAAATCCTAAACTAAAGTCTGTATTGAGTTTGAAGATAATGTGCTCGGTCGCTCGGGGTCATCAGCTCGGACGCAGAAAATTGAGAAGACAAACAAAACGAGGACCCAGACACTCCTGTTGCTTTAAGACCCTGCTGATGAAGCTCGGCCTGCTCTGATTGGTCAGCTGATCCACTCTGTTGTGATTGGTCGGCTGCTACTCGTGTAGCTAGGCTACGTCAATCTACAGCTAGCCAAGCTGTTACTCTGTTTGAGTGTGATCACGATGTTCCGGACGAGGACCTCGTTACCTGGTTCCTTGTATTTGGGCGTCGCCCTGTGACAAACAGAGAGAAACAGATGAGTGACCAGCAGGTGGCGCTGCAGCAGCGTCACACGTGGGCGGAGTCTACGTACTTCTTAGGGAATAAACCTCGTTTCTCCTCCTTCCTGCTGATTTCACTGCTGATCTTGGCGATCATCCTGAGGAGACACACACTCGTCACACACACACACTCGTCACACACACACACACTCGTCACACACAGACACACTCAGGTACTTACGGAGCGTGGAGTTTAGGAAACTTCTGCAGGTCGTTACTGCTCAGATTCTACAAACAACAACATTAGATCACATGTCAGGGAGTTTGAGAAAATCAACATCAGCACTAACTCCTCTCCTCCTTCTCTACCTCCTCCTCCTCCTCCTCCTCCCTCTCTGAATTGGTCGGTGTGTGTTTCTTTGTGAACTCACCACAAACCTGGATCCGTTGATTGAATTCTTCATCACAGTTTTGTCACATCCGGACAGATTCATCTGAAAAACACAAACATGCAAATCTTCACCCACTCGTCTGTCTCCTCTTCCTCTTGTTACACATCCTCATTTCCTTTCCTTACTGCCTTCACTACCCCCTCCCTTTTCAGAGAAACTGCCTGTTGTTTGTGTCTTTTTTGTCGTAGTTTGTGTCTTTGTTGTCGTAGTTTGTGTCTTGTTGCCGTAGTTTGTGTCTTGTTGCCGTAGTTTGTGTCTTTGTTGTTGTAGTTTCTGTCTTTGTCCAGATTCTTGTGTTTGTTTGTAAATATTCCATGACAATAAAAAACAGTCGATCAATCAGCTTGTGTGTCTGAGCAGCAGGCCCCGCCCCTCACGTTAACCGACAGGTGGAGGATCAAGCTGCCGACATGTCGTAGTTTACTGCTGAATACGAAGTCATGTGACTGCAGAGAGAGAGAGAGAGAGGGTGCGGTGGTCTCTCACCCTCTTCATGAATTCTGCCAGTTGCTGTGGGCTCCACCCCATCACCTCCGACTTGGAGGGGACTCTGTCTGAGCTCATCCTGCGTCCTCCTGTCCTCCTGTCCTCCTGAAAGACGCTCTTCTGTCCAGCTGACGTCAAACCTGAGACAGTGTCTCAGCCTCCGTCCCTCACGGGTGGATCTTCCTGCTCGTGCACAGACGACCTTCTTCTTCCTGTAAAAGCAGACGACTCACTGAAGATAAACGAGCGTCTGAGTTTGACTTCCTCCGTCACCTCATCACTTTCTGACTCGAGTCTCGAAACCAGAGGAAACCAGAGGAAAGAAAAGAGACGAGCTAACCTTTAACCAAGATGGCTTCCTTCTTTCTTTCTGTGCCTCCTGTCTTCTGTCTTTCTCTTACTTCTCGTCTCTTGGAGGAAGTGAGTGTGCAGGGGGGGGGGGGGTCTGACCACAGAGCGGAACAGAAGCTCGAGCTGACTCCGGATCAGTGTCGAGCTCAGACTCTGAGACTGAAACTGCAAAATGAAAAACATTAAACTGGACTTTTCTTATTATTATTATTTAGCACCAGAGGTGAAGCGTGGCATCTTGGGAGTTGAAGTCGGCCTCTGATTAGGATTCACTCAGGCTCAAGTTAGAAACCGGTTTGTTCAGTTGACATGCTAGCTTAGCTTAGCATAAAGACTGACGGGGAAACTGTTCTGTGTCAAACGGGAAATGATTGACACGTGTGGTTGGGTGTGAATGTGTGTGTGAGTGTAGGTTCCTGTAAATACAGCATTGTGAGGACCAATTTAAGCATAGATGGTACAGAGTGGGGACGTCCGGTCCTCAGTGCTTCAATGAGCTTTTGAAGGATCACACCTGGTGTTAGGGTTAGAAGAGCTAGACACTTAGTTTCTATGGTTAGGGAAAGTATTATGTTAAAGAGTGTCCTCACTAAGATGGAAGTACGGATGTGTGTTTGGTGCTGCCTCAGTTATTTTAACTTTATTTAACAGCGTCATGTCCTTCCTGTCACATCAGTGATCGTCTCTGACACACTCACACTTCATGACTTCGAGTCTCATGAGAGATGCATTCTGGGAGTTAATTTATCATGATAAACTCTGACAGTCAACTGATGTCATGATATTGTTTGTACTTCCATAAAGTGGGAAAACTTATTAAACGTTAAAGCAAAGATTGTTTTTAATTGTTCATGTTTCTAGATTCTGAATTTAAATTCCACTTATTAGTGAAAGACGATGACTCCGATGAACACGTGTGTGAACAGCCTCTCTCTGGGATCAGTGGTTTTCAGAGTCCGAGCTGAAGTTGTTTGTCTGGATCTGATATTAAACTGATTATTGATTAATACTGATGTGATCAAACACATTGATCCAAATCTGCACCTGACACATTATATAAAGTCCTGATTGGAAACTCCACTCAGATTTCAGTGAACCTGATGAGAGGGTTAAGCGAGGCGGCCACCTCCAACTAAAGACAACAATCTAGTACTTGTTTACACAGCAGACAAAACATGTATTAGAAAAACTGTAACATGTTAATAATTCATTATGTGTTTTAATGAATACACTGTGAAGTAACTGTAGTAGTTTGTTAGACACCATGTTTTAGATCGGCCTGATTGACTCGTTATCGGTGTTCTGCAGGTGAAGCTCTGATTTCTTCTCATTCGGTTTGTCGTGGTGTGTTCACTGACACAAAGCTGCTGATAAATAAGAGACAAACTATAAAGTGGAATACCAAAAAAAATTGTTTATTAAAATAAAAATAAAAAAACGATTGACGCCGTTTGAGCTTTTCTTCATTTTCATGAGGAACCTTTGTTTCTGTCAAACTTTATTTTACTGTGAAGCAGAAATGAAGAGAAGTTGAGAATCTGGTAATGTTTTTGTCTGCAGGAACTTGAAAGCGTCACTTAAAGGAATCACTCAGAGATATTTGTTGTCTCATTTTCGTTTTGTCAGTCCATTGACGACTTTTCACTCAGCAGCTTCATCGCAGACGTCTGGGGTCGTTCACATGTGTCTCTAACAGGAAGCTGCAGGAGTAAACATCATCACAACAGAGTGATGGATAAAACTACCAAAATAAAAGCCTGGCTGTTACTGAATAGTCCCAACTAGGATGATGAACGAGATGTCAGGGGCCTGGAGCAACAAGCGCAGCGGGACTCGTCCGGCCTGAATTTACAGTCTGGTTCTGGTCTCTAACACCTGCCTGGTCCTGGTGCGCAGTGTGGTCTCAAGTCGTGGAGCATCAGTGACTCTTCTTGGACGAGCCAAACCCGGAGAAACCCATCACTGCCGCCATCTCATCGTCCTCCTCGAAGTCCACGTCATCATCCGCCCGTCGCTTCCTCTCCTTCTGCTTCTCCTTCTTGTAGGCCTTCGCCTTCTCCTCCTGACAACACACACAAACACACACACACACACAGACTAGAGTCAGACATTGACACTTGCTATCTAAATAAATCAATGTAATAAAATAAAAAAAATAAAAAATCTCAAACAAGAAATATGTCGTAGTTATGTAGTAGTATACTGGTACTTTAATTTACAGTGACAAAACAATTACTTTTGTTATTTGACTCTAATGTGACACACCCATAGTTTGAGTAAAAGTGAAATGAAAAGCTTTCCCAACAGAAAGTGACGGATGAATCTTCACAGCAGAAAGTGACGGAGGACGTTCTCACCTCCTCCCGCAGCTCCTTCATGCGCTCCTCGAAGTCGTACTCCTTCTGCTTCTCCTCCATTTTCTTCTTGTTTGCCTCGAAACGTTTCTGCACCTGATCCAGAGAAGAACGCTCCACACGCATCGACATGCCAAGGTTCCTCTGGTCTGCACGCACACACACACACAGACAAACACACACAGTGACCACCCTGACACATACATGTACATTTAGGCTTCACCCCCGCACTTACATGTCTCAATTTTAAAACCAAGACGACCAATTTCCATTTGAATGTTTTAGCCCCGTCCACACTAACACACCTGAAGACACACGTGACATGACAATTCACGTCCACTGGTCATGTGATGTAAACAGGAAGTAGATTGTTTAGTTACATCAAGTGCTCTGAAGGAGGAGCAGTGATGGTGAAAAGTTACAGTGGCTTTAGAACTGAGGCCGCAGCTTGGATGGAGCTGGAGATGATTCTGAACTCACGTTTCTTTCCGTTGATGTGATCCAGGAAGTTGATGGAGTCTTTGACGACACAGTCACAGACGTTACAGTAATAACTGCAAGAGAAGAAGTGAGTTGTCCAATCAGAGCGAGGCAGCCATCAACCGATCAGTCAACTAATAAGAATCAGAGACATGAAAATAAATAACTTTGCCGGTTTCATGGTGAAACTCTTACCCGCCCATATCCGACTGAGGAGTGGTTTTCGTGATGACGATGGTCTTTCCCAGTTTAGACTCCAGATCCACTTTATAGTCCCTGTGACGCAGGAGTTCCCGCTTGACGGGCGGAGTAATTTTCCCATCTCTTCTGTCCTTGTCTCTCTCCTCCGCCAGTCGTTTCTGGGCGAGGTTTTCATACTCGTCCTTGTCCCACTTCCGACGGAAGTCGTTCTTATTGGACTGAAGAGGAAGATGAAAAAAAGTCGAGTCAGACTTCAGGACTTTATTTATCAGGAGCACAACATTCACACTGAGCCGTCGCTGGCTCCTTCCAACCATGCTCAGAATTACTTTGAAAGAAATTCACACATGCAAAATAAAACAGAAAATGAGAACTAAAAGAACTATATAGAATAAAACTACAGTAACAACATTTAATGTACGCCTAAAACAAAAACAAAGTTAAATAAAACAAATAGAACAAATTGGATTAATATAATGTATGTAATACAGTTAGTAGTAGTGCAAGTAATAGAAATACAAGCTTTACTTCAAACCAGCAGAAGGTTAAACATTTATTCTGTAATAAATAATCTTACAGTATATTTGGCTTGAGATATTTTCTCATCTGCTGTCAAGTGTTTGTCAATTTTAACATTTCGTACTTAATTCTGAAGGAGACCGGAAGGATACCGGAAGTCTCATTATTTTGGTAGCTAGCGGTGCTGATGCTAACCTGTAGCAGTTAACGATTAGCATGCTAATGTTCGTTAGCTGCTGCAGCGCGAGCGTCTGAAACTCTTGATCAACACGTCAGACGGTTTAAGTGTGTGACGTCATCAGTGCAGATAAACATGAACACACGTCATAAAACCAGAGTCTCGTCACATTCACGTTATTTTATACTTTAATCGGTAAAACCAGCTCAGCCCAACACTCACCCCACTGCCAGACGCCATTTTGTTTCCTCGGTGACACAAAACAGCAACGGGAGTCGATTTAAAGGAGAAAGAGCGCCACCTGCAGGAGTGGAGTCGCAGGACAACCCTGCAGGCAGGA
The DNA here is from genome assembly GCF_949316205.1 of Platichthys flesus. Taxonomy (NCBI): domain Eukaryota; kingdom Metazoa; phylum Chordata; class Actinopteri; order Pleuronectiformes; family Pleuronectidae; genus Platichthys; species Platichthys flesus. The sequence continues at coordinate 717,366 of NC_084959.1, read as the reverse complement.
GGCAGATTTAATTTTATTAATTTTATACAAATCATTTCTTTGTTTAAATGTTATTTTATTCTATCTGCTCGTGTTTTAGTGTTTTCTTCTCTTTCTGTCTGCTGTTGGTTTTTCCTTGATCATCTCTTTGGAACATTCTTTAGAAAAGTGCTTATTAATACAATTAAACGTTAAAGGAATTTATTTGTAGTAATAGCTTCATATAAAATATAATCGTTTATTGTATTGGTACTAATACGTATCAATATAATATTTTTTTTATTGTTTAATAGTATTAATATTTACCTGTGGGATATTTCTTTATTTATAGTACTAATATGTAATTGTATGATGTGTTTTTAACTTTATCAGTACTGATATATGACTATGTGTTTTTTTTATGTAGATGTATATTAAGAGTCCTCACTGGGCCGGACATACGTCATCATCTGCCTGCGGTTCATGCAGCGCAGGTGAGTCGGGCCGGCCCCGCCCCCCCTCAGCTGCAGCTCATTAAAAAGCTGTGAAAGCGGAACAATGGCGTCAGACCGAGTGAAGAGAAAGCGCCAAACTTTAATCGTAAATCATGTCATCGAGCGGAGTGGACAGTGCAGCTCAGAGCCCGCTGCTCTCCTCCAGGTACGAACACCTTCACACCTGAACCGCACCTGTTATCACGTGGCACCGGGAGGAACCCGCAATGTTTGCTGTCACGTGACGTCGCAGTCACCGAAGTGAACAAAATGTTTGGGCATCACCGACAAATCCTCCAATCAGAGCGTGAACCCGCTCAGCGGCGCAGTGATGGAGGACTCACACTTTGTTTGTTCACTTTGTGGAAAAGGAGTTTTCTGTTTTCATTGAATCGATGTGTGAATGTGAGGTGTTCACTGTGACACCAAGGGAAAGTTAGAATATGAAGATTCTGAATTCAGTTCACAGCCAGGGTCTGTTCCCTGTGCTCTGGTGTGATCGCACCGTGTGCATATTGAAACCCTGTCCAGCTCGACTGAATCCAACATGTCCCTGAATTAAAAGTCTGACTTGACACAAAGTTTTTAATTATCTGTCACTGACAAATGTCAGACTTAATTTAAAGTGTGCAAAACAAAAGATCTGACTTCATCTAAAAATGTTTAGTACTGATGACATTGTTGTTTTGAATCTAATATGAGAATGGATATAATTTGACTTTTTACTTTTCAGATGTGAAATTATTTTCTGTCTTAGAAACAAACTCACACTGACATCAATAATAATGTTTTAATGATTCAGAGTTGAACTTATCTACCAGCATTAGTCACATAAAGACAATTGCAGATATCTACATCTGAGAGATTTACATTATAGGCATGTCTGTATGTATTGAGTTCAAATAGAAGTCGAGGGTAAAAGGTACAGCTAACTATAATGTTTCCATCAGTAATTATATATTTTTTTAATCAGTCCATGTCCCATCGTACAACATGGAGGAGATGAGGTTTATGACCTGTACTCCAGCCAACCAGCGGGGAATGATTGAGATGATTTAGCTTCACATTTGGGAGCTGTCATGACATCCATCTTTATTTCATTTTCTCTGGTGTGTTATCAACCGACTCCTCACTGAAGCTTGTTGAGACTGATGTGACGTTGATGTGTCCTCAGTTTCTGCTTCAGCCCGTGGTCCTGTGTTTGCGTGAAGGGATGGTCGGCCGCAGCGTGGAACGGCCTCCCTGAGCCGCTGCTGGCGGCGGCGGCCGCCTCCGGCTGCTCCGCCCCGGAGCCGTGGCTCCTCCCCGGCTGCAGCTCCGTCTTCGACAGCCTGGTCAGGTGAGGAAACATGGAGCACTACACCTGGGTCGGTCTCTGGCTCCTGAGGTACACATATCTGTCTGACGCTTCAGATGTCACTTTTTGAACATCTTTTTAGATTAATATGTGATAATTTCACTGACCAGTTTCTATCCATGAATCCCTTTTTAGGTTGACACCGTAAACAAACATGCAAAATAAGCAAGTAAACAAATCCTCCGATCAGAGCGCACCAGCAGGGGGCAGCACCTTTCATTTAAAGCCAGTCTTACTGCAAGGGGCAGCTGGATAAATTGTTTAATGAGTTTCAGTTGAAATGACAAACTTGAAAAGAGGACATTGAAAACCGAGCTCCTGTGTGAACGTCTCTCAGGTGCGTCAGCGCGCTGCAGCAGACGATGAGTGATGTGTTTCTTCTTGCTCCTGTAGTAACGTCTCTCTGGTGTCGTCTCCTCCTCCGGCGAGCAGCCTGCGAGGGCGAGAGAGGGCCGTCAGCAGCAGAGCTCGCAGGTTCGACCACACGTCACACTCTGTCGGGACATGGTTCACCCACTGAGCCTCTTTAAACCTGGGATCAGAGATTACAGGGGTTAAAGGAACGTTTCAAAGTGGAGTCAGTGCAGAAACTGAACCTTCACCATCTGACAGATCAATCGTTTGAGGTTGCTGTGCTCACTTCCATAGTGATTGCTGAAGAGCTATAATTATGCAAATATGTGAATATAGAAACGTTTGCGCTTCAACGTTATTGTCTTCGGTCTCGGGACCGAGAGTTTGTGATGGTTAACAGTCTGTTTCCTTCAGGCCGTCCATCCTGGAGCGCTGTATCCTCAATGTGTCCACCAGCAGTGTGGCTGTGGGGACGGACGATTTGGACAAGAGGTGGGTGCCGTCTGAAAACGCCCTGACCACCAACAGCACATGGTTTTATACAAACCATCGAATCCAACCTCTTCTGCTCTTGGTCCCTTCAGGTCTGCCCTCGGTCGCTGCTACCCCCGCCTCCTCGATCCGGCCAACACAGAGACCAACGAAGCGGTTCTGAAGCGGCGGCAGAAACAGATCCACTACGGCAAGATCACCAGCGGCTACCAGAACTACCTGCAGCAGGTTCCCAAGTAAGAGCACGCACATCAGAGATAAGAGCTCCAGCAGCTGGACGCAGCGTGTGGAGGCTGACCTCACACCATCCTGTGGGCGAAGGGTGGGCGGGTCAGGGGGACATCCGGTTGGTCGGTTGAAGAGACGGAGAGAAGAACATTACTAGAAACCTACTTTTATGTGCAATATAATGTTGGTCTGATCATCAGCCCAAAGGAGAACTAACCATTCCACATGTAAGTGTTGAGTTTACTGAAGACTAAACATTTGCAGAGGTTGTTATACTGCCCTCTTCAGTCCAGGAGGAAGCACGTCGCCATTGCAGGTAGTAAATCTGTGATACCTTCAGTACTAAAGAAAACCTGCACCAGAACCACGGCATTGACTGGTTACCAGAGCATCTGCTGGTGGTCGGTGAGGACCAGCTGACTTCTCTAACCCTCAAGCTTCCTGCGATGAACCTTCTCAGATTGGTGTCTGGGTCTAATAGGATTGATTGTTCAGTTTCTCTTTTGAATAACCGTTGTCTCCTTCCCCTCAGACACCAAAGGGACCCTAAGCTCCACCCATCCACCCCTAACATGTACAGGAAGTACAGCCGGCGCTCCTGGGACATGCAGGTGCGTCTGTGGAGGCGAGCGCTGCACCTGTGGGACCCTCCTACCGAAGACCAGCCGGACGCCGTGGACGCAGAGGACCCGGTGGAGCAGCTGTAGGTGGACACCAGGGGGCTAACGTCACAGATCCTCAGTCGCTTGGGGATTCTCATACATGTTCTAAGTAAAAGAAATGTTTAGTTTGATGTGATCAACTGGATTTACACTTGCTCAGTTTGTTTCTGATATTCACCGTGAAAAGCTTAATGTCCAGCAAACCCCCCCCCCCCAGGACATTTCAGTAACATGCCAATGTCTGAAAGCAGCTTGTCTCTGCTTCACTTTCCTTCTCTGCTCATGTGACCTGTCTCTGGTTCAGGCAGAGTCAGCTGGCGAAGATGACGTCTGGTCTGTGTGAGGACAGGAGACTAAAGCAGAGAGAGAAGGAGACTCAACCAGCTTCTGAAGCCTCCTCTGTGTCTCCTCTGTCACTTGAGCTTGGAGGACCCTGGACCGTCCCCTTCTCACCGGTAACGTCTCCACTGATTAATGTCCACACGTCATCTTCATCAGTTCTGTTTCCTGCTGGTGATGCTCAACATGTTGTGATGAAACGTGTTTACACAAAGACGGGAAACATCGGTGTGTTGCTTTTCTTCCTGCAGGAGGCAGAGATGAGCCATCGGCCTCTTCGCTCCCCCCCCGGCCTGAGTGCCTCCCTCAGTAGTCAGCTGACCTCCAAGGACAACATGACCGACTGGCTCCGCCTCCTGCTGGAGGCCGACCATACCCAAGGTGAGGTCATTGAAGTACCTGGGGTCACTGAGGTCACATGGTGTGATTTGAGCAGGTGGAGTTCACGCGCTCCGAGCCCGACTGACGGAGCCTCGGACTCGTGCAGATTTGTTCTGACAGATTTTTGTCTTCTCTCAGATCTGGGTTCTGACGATCAGCAGGTTCCCGTGTTCTCTGACCAGCTCTCCTGGAATCCGTACTGATCTGAAACCAGCGACGTCCATGCCACGGTCCTCGTCATTGAAACTGGACGTGACGGCGTGGTGGTCTGGACCTCGTACTGTGATCACCACTCTGTCGCAGTAACGTGTGTTTGTGGTTTCCGGTACGTTTGTCTTTTTAAGATCGCTGAAGATTGAGTGTAACGACAGCAGGGATGTGATTGGTCCTTGATCCTCGTTGCATCGACCCTCCATGGTCTTTTCACAAGGGGGAGGGTCCGAGCATGTGGCTTTAGTTTGCACGTTGTATATTTATTTATGTTGATCACGTCTCACCTGCATCATGTTTTAGTTCTGCACTGATGGAACAGCTGCCGATAGTTTGTACTTGACGTCACTTGTGTATTGATCGTTGTGTCACATTAGCGCCCCCCTGTGGCGGCCGTTGTCTTTGCTCCACCATCACCTTCATGCTCTGGCTCCTCCTCACAGACATGTTTTTTCTAAAAAACAAAACTGATTGTTGGAGGGAGAAGCTTCTACTTTGTGTTGTGAGTTTTCTTTTACTTGTTGTTTTGTGCTGCTCGATTACCAGAGCAAAGCTGAAATGTGTGATTAATAAAGATGTAAATAAAGTGTCGTAAATTCAGACTGACCACGTTTCGACTTTGTCCTAAAAAGTCAGTTTCTCGTTCCCCTCAATGAGCGATGTCCCGAGGGACGAGTTCCCGAAGGACAAGAGGAACCAGAAGATGATCCGAGGCAGTAACTGGTTTATTATAAACTCAAATCTCCCAACATCTTACTTTATTCAGATGTTGGTAGTGAGATGTTCAAAATATTCCAGCTGAGTTTCTCTTAATGCTTCTAAAATGTCTTTATACTCTAGAAGGGACCAAAGGTTTTCTCAGATCTGTGCAGACGAAGATCGCCCCCTGGTGGCTGGCTGCAGTAAAGGGAATACAGTTCTCCATGTTATCAGATGGGACATGGAACTCAAACAAATCAGGACGTTTGTCTCAGACACAGAAGTCCTTCAGTGTGTTGTGATTTGTATGACTGTTACAAAGAGAGAACCCCCCCCACACACACACACCCCCCCACCCCCACCGTAAATGTTATTTATGAATGCCGCCGCTCACGGGCGCGTGCACGTCGCCTGGTTATTATGAAGTGTGCTCGTTAGCACCGGACGCTGCTCGGAGGTCGGTGCCGGTGCTGCGGTGAGTCCCGGGGCCGCTGCGTCGTCTCTTTGATTCGTTGTGGAGGGTTAGCTGGCGGCGGGCGGAGCGCTGAGCGCGGCTCTTTAATAACAACGTTACTGGGTCAACACACCGAGCCCCGCCGCTGTCTGCCGGCCCGCTGCACCACCGGAGCCGCCGCAGCCTGGAACACCTGCCGTCCGACCAGGTAAGCGAGCCGCCGGGATGCCGCGGACGGAGTGCCGGTTGTGTCCGGTTGGAGCTGTCGGGTCCGGGCTGAGTCTCCCGCAGCATCCCCCCGTGTCTCACACGCCGCTCGGAGGACTCACAGGCCGCCCAGACCTCACAGCATCACCGCCGTTATCACTGTGGTATCCGCCGGTTCTGGTTGTGTTTGTGCGGTGACTTGGCCCCACGGACGGTTCGGTTCTTCTCAGAAACACCGTGTGAGAGCGGCGGGCAGGTAGGGGCGACGGTCCCCCCCGGCAGCACCGATGTTCGGGGTTTGTTTGTGAAATCTGCGGCTAACGCTGCTAGCAGGTCCGTTAGCTGCCGTTAGCAGCTGCGGCTCCTGGACGCAGGCGGGGCGGCCGGTGAGGCTCCGTCCGCCCCGCAGAGCGGGCGGAGCGGCCCGGGGCCCCGGAGCCTGTGAGGCGGAGCAGCAGGCTCGATGCTCGGCAGCAGGTCGGTCTCAGAGAGCAAGATGGCTGAATTGATTGTGCCGACCTTGACTGTAATAACATGACACATTATTTAAAAGCAGCTGCCGCCGCTGGGCCGCGGATTCACCGGAGGAGATAAATCACAGATCGGGATTTTCTCCTGTGTTCGAGTCTCGGTTTCAAAATGACACCTCGCATGTATTCGGTTGAGAAACTGGGCGTGTTAGCATCCTTCATTGAAAACAATAGGATCTGTTAGCCACGAGCTAGCAGCAGCCGGAGATGCCCAGCGGCCTCAGTGAGTGCGCGGCTCGGCTCAGGCTGCATCGAGGCCTCGGCTGCCCCGGACCACCTCCATCACTATCATCACCTCCATCACTATTATGAGCATCATCACCTGAAATCACCTCCATCACTATCATCACCTCCATCCCCATCACCATCATCACCTCCATCCCCATCACCATCATCACCTCCATCACAATCATCAGCATCATAACCTCAAATCACCATCATCACCTCCATCACTATCATAACTATCATCACCTCCATCCCCATCATCACCTCCATCACTATCATAACTATCATCACCTCCATCACTATTATGAGCATCATCACCATCATCACCTCCATCACCTCCATCACTATCATCACCTCCATCCTCATCACTATCATCACCTCCATCACAATCATCAGCATCACCTCCATCACTATCATCACCTCCATCACTATCATAACCTCCATCCCCATCATCACCTCCATCACTATCATAACTATCATCACCTCCATCACTATTATGAGCATCATCACCTCCATCACTATCATAACTATCATCACCTCCATCACTATTATGAGCATCATCACCTGAAATCACCTCCATCCCCATCACCATCATCACCTCCATCACAATCATCAGCATCATAACCACAAATCACCTCCATCACAATCATCACCTCCATCACCATCATCACCTCCATCACAATCATCAGCATCATAACCTCAAATCACCTCCATCCCCATCATCACCTCCATCACTATCATAACTATCATCACCTCCATCACTATTATGAGCATCATCACCATCATCACCTCCATCACCTCCATCACTATCATCACCTCCATCCCCATCACCATCATCACCTCCATCACAATCATCAGCATCATAACCTCAAATCACCATCATCACCTCCATCACTATCATAACCTCCATCCCCATCATCACCTCCATCACTATCATAACTATCATCACCTCCATCACTATTATGAGCATCATCACCTGAAATCACCTCCATCCCCATCACCATCATCACCTCCATCACAATCATCAGCATCATAACCACAAATCACCTCCATCACAATCATCACCTCCATCACCATCATCACCTCCATCACAATCATCAGCATCATAACCTCAAATCACCTCCATCACCATCCTCACCTCCATCACTATCATAACTATCATCACCTCCATCCCCATCATCACCTCCATCACAATCATCACCATCATCACCTCATCTCCATCTCCATCACCTCAAATCACCATCATCACTATCATCACCTCCATCCCCATCACGTCTCATCACCTCCATCACTATCATCACCTCCATCCCCATCATCCCGTAAAATCGCCTCCATCACCTCCATTACCTCATCACCATCATCGACTCCATCACCATTATCAATATAAACACCATCATCACCTCCAGTCACCTCCATCACCTCCATCCCTATCATCACCTCAAATCACTTCATTACCAAATCACCATCATCACCTCCATCTCCATCTCCATCACCTCAAATCACCATCATCACTATCATCACCTCCATAACCTCATCACCTCCATCACCATCATCACCTCCTTCTCCATCTCCATCACCTCAAATCGCTTCCATTACCTCATCACTATCATCACCACCATCAACATTATCACCTCCATCACTATCATCACCACCATCACCTCCAGTCACCTACATCACCATCACCTCAAATCACCTCCACCCTCAGACTGAAGGTTCTCTGAACCGTCCCCAGTGGAGCGTTGAACCACAGCAGCTGGTTTCACACCTACACACTTGAAGGTCCAGTGTCTGTCTTTACAGCAGCTGCTTCATCTGTGTGGTGAGGTTTAAATACACCTCACTGCTGATTGGACAGCACCTCTGACACAGCCACCCAACCAGAGAGCAGTAACCTTGAAGCTCGCCATACAACCTGGAAACCGTAGCAAACGTTGTGGTAGTGGTCCAGGTCCCGGCCCGGTGGCTGTTCTGATCCGGTCTGTGATCGTTCTCATGAGAATGTGAATCCGTCAGTAATAAGCAGCAGTGGACAGTGACTGTGGACTATAGTGGATCTGGTCTGGATGGTGGATCATGGTCCTGCTGGCTGCTGACCAGAGACTATGATGCAGCAGGACTGATTGACATATAGTGTTGAAGTTATCCTTCAAGATGTCTACCCTCATCAATGCTGCTGAAACTTTAATCTGATGATGTTTCCTTCACTGGACATCTGTTGACTTGTGTCCGTCCTGGGAGACGGGTCCTCACATGTGTCTCTGAGGTTTCTGTGTATTTGTACCTGTTAAAGGTTTTTAGTAGTTTGTCCTGACTCTGGTTGAGGGTGAAGGACAGAGGACGTCTCATCATGTTAAAGCCTGATGAGACAAACTGTGATCTGTGAATATGAGCTATACAAATAGATTTGATTGATTGATTGATTGATTGATTGATTGATTGACCAGTTTGATGATCACCTGTGTCTCCCTCTGTCCAGGTCCGTTACCGGGGCAACTGCTCAATGACCATGTCCTTGTGAGAGTGGGCGGGGCTACCTGGCCCTGAGCTGTAAGGAGGAGGAGGAGTCTCAGCCCTTGGCCTCACCCCCTCCTCCTCCTGCCGCTGACTAAACGGCTGGACGCACAGACGGGCGTGGCTCGCCCCTTCTTCCTCCTCCCCTCTCTTCCCCATTCTCTCCCCCTCCCACCCACTGCACACCTCCCCACCCCATCTCCCCGCTCTGCCCCCCCATCCCTGGCCACCATGCTGTGGTCACGCTGCTGGTGGAAAACCTGAGGAAGACTCTGGAAGGCGACCCTGCTCAGCCAGGGGACTTCTACCTGGTGAGTTCTCTGACCCCCCCCCCCCCCCCCCCCCCCCTGTTTTTAAACCTGTCACAACCTGAGAGAACCAATCACAGGTGTAGAACTCTCAGGTCGTCAGCTCACACCTACACTAAGGTGACATCGACATTGTGTTTTCCTTTTAACACTAAACCGACCTTTGACCCTGTCCGTTCATATCGTCTCCTCTGCATTTGGTAGCCTAACTGAGCTAAGGCTGCAGTTCAATCCTGTGTCCTCTAGGTGTCGCTCCAAAACAAGCTGTGTCTGCTCCTGGACCTCAGTCTTTATTAAAATAAAGATAATATTTGGTTGTGTGTTATTAAAAAGCTGAAGGAACACAAATGCAACCAAGTGTTTAGAACTAGAATTAAGAAACTAGCTCAATTTAATTCCTGTCAAATATAAACATAAATATTTTCTGCTTGTTAACCGCTTAAGCTTATACATTTGTTAAATCTAAAGTTTTAATATCAACAAACATAAAACCAAAAGGATTTGTCTGAGAAAGACTTGTGCAGTTTGTTCAAAGATTAGATGAATAGCTGTGGTGCAGCATGACTCAGTAACGTGTGATCCTATGTCCATAACGTGTGATGTGGAAGAACACGCCTGTTGACCTGGTGTCTCTTGTCTCTGTCAGTCCCTGCTGGACCCCCACTCCCTCGCTGAGTGCTGCCCCCCTCATGGCTTGATGCCTGGTGAGTCAAAACAAACAAGACTTAATAATGATATAATAACACAATGATGACATGACATAGCTGATCACAAATTGTGTGTGTGTGTCTGTGTGTGTGTGTTTGTGTGTGACCTCAGAGAGCAGCTACTGGCAGCTCTGCCCTCCCTCTAAGTCCGGCCTGCAGGGGGGGTTGCTGAGCTCTAGTTTCCCGCCCGGCCCTGTGCCGCTGGTGCCGCCCGATGCTCACCTGCAGGAGGGGGCCGACCCCCTGGACCGGACCGCCCCTCCGCCTCCGCAGCACCGGCCCCTGGCGCCCAGCACCTCAGCGTCAGAGCTGTCCCTGCCCGGGGCGCCACCGGCAGCACCGCCTCCTGCGCCCGGCCTCCCTCCCCCTCCCCCTCCGCCCCCCAAACGCCACTGCCGGTCACTGTCGGTGCCCGAGGACCTGTCCCGCTGCCGTTACACCTGGCGACCCAGCGCGTCACGGGTCTGGACCCCCGTCAGTCGCCAGCAATGCCACGGCGGAGTTGGGGGAGGAGTTACCGGTGGGGGGGCAGGGATGGGAGGAGGGATTATGGGGGCAGGTGCAGCTGGGGGCGGGGTCTGTCCTCTCCGTGCTCCCAGCTCCTCTCTGAACTCGTCGCTGCACTCCTCGTCCAGCCCCACCTTCTTCAGCTTGGCGCTGTCTCCGGACTCGCCGCTGCCCTGGAGCTTCCCCTGGGACGCTAGTGAGGCAGCGGCAGGGGGCGGGGCCTGCTGCTGCTTCTTTCCCTCCCCCTCCTCCTGCTCCTCCTCACCCTCTCCCCTCCACCCGCCTCCCCCTCCTCAGAGGCGTTTCTCTCTCTCCCCCGTGCTCATCAGAGACTCTGCAGCCTCCGCCTTCCTGCCTCCACCCCCCGTGCCGAGCCAGGCGCCGCGGCCGCCCCCGACAGGTGGCCCCGCGCCTGGCGGGGCGGCTGTGGGGGGCCCAGTGCCCGCATCGCCATCCTCGGCCTGCAGCACGCCGTCCTCTCTGCGACGCAGCCTGCCGCCGCAGCTGCCGCGCTGCCACTCGCAGCCATGTGACCTGCTGCTGCTCAAACCAGGTCTGAAGAGACGGAGAGACCCCGACCGGCCGTGCGCCCGCCCCGTGCTCGACTTCACCAAGATGACTCAGGTACAGTCCCACGGATTCTAGACCATTGATTAATCACAAACATCTGATCAGTTTGTCACTTTTAAGGACGGTGTTTCATTTAATATCTTTGGTCTGATTGATTTGAAACACTTCAATAATTTCTCTTATTGATCGATGTAAATATAAATTCTTATTTTGTATCGCCCCTCCTCTGTCATCCCTGCAGACCCGCAGCATCGACCCGCAGTGTCTGGAGCGTGGCGGCGGCAGGCTGGCCTGCGGCGGGGACGTCTGCATGGGCATGGAGTCCTTCATGGGCGACTTCCGGCGCTCCTGCTCTCCAGCCGAGTGCCTGGGCAGGACCAGCATCGGGCCGCTGAGCGAGAGCGACGAGGAGTGCCGCGAGGACGACGATGAGGACGAGGGGGAGGAGGAAGCTGGCGAGCGTGAAGCGGCAAAGCAGGCGGTGTTTGAGAGGGACTGTACAGAACTCGACTTGAACTTAATAGAAGAAAACTGACGTCTTTGTAAATGGAAGGCTGTTCTCTGTTTCACTTCTTTAGTTTTATTTTGAAAGTATCCGAACCCCTTGCCCAATTCCTGGACTACCCTCATCTCAACACTCTACGCCTCCTTGCCACCAATCAGCAAGGCTCTCAGGAACAACACCTCTCATTGGATGAGCTGAGGTTAAGGAAGCTGACAACAGTGATGATGTGACGCCGCCGCTTCTGAACCCTCAGCTGTTTAAATTGGAAAACCAGGATGTTAGAGGTGAAACTCTGGTCGCCTGCGATGAATGGAAACCTCGACACTCTGAGTCCCAGTCTGCAAGTTGTCCTCCAAAAGATTAACTTCTGCTTCACCTGACGCTGCTCTACGCCATCGTTAAGGTCCATATCTCTGACTGGACTCAGAATGTCAGGTGTCCATCAGCGGCTCCGCCTCCTGGCGTCCAGGTGTCTTCCAGCACAAAGCAACTGAGAAACACGTCAGTCTGATGAGGCTCCGCTCCGCACCGCCAGCCCGACACGCCCTCGCTACTTACCGAGACATGCTCAGGATCTAAAGGCTCAGTTCAAATCACAGACAAGTTAAGATAACATTTAAATACATACAATAAACATTTTAGTTAATTTTGTTTTGTTCAGTTCCAGTTTAGTCATAACATTTTAGAAATGATAAACCAGAGCAAAAGTTTTATGAGATGTTCTTCATGGATATAACTTCTCTTGTTCTACTGGTTTTATTTAAACTAAAATACAAACACTAATGAATTATTTCAGCAGCAGACAAACTGTGAATTCAGAATAAAATATGATCACGTCTCTTTTAAGACCTTCATTATGAGGGGGGAGAACAAAGAGGAGTACAAATGAGGCTTCAAGCGTCTGATTGGTCGACACAGATATGACATAGTGATGATACATATCAACTTTTTATACAGAACTTCAATAAAATATAAAAGGAAGAAAAGCAGCTCCATGAAATAAACAGGAGAAAACAAACATGTTAAACTTTAATAAGAACCTTTCATTTAACACGCGTGTGACCAAAGTGAACTGAGCCCTCGAACATGAATATTGATTAATACATAACAAGAGAAGCTGCTTGTGTTGATCAGTTATTAATCAGTGATTCTGATTTAACAGTCAGATACATCTATTGATCAGTTTTGATTCAATACTAACTAAAACATGTTGATCATTTTAATCTTTCACTTTATTTTCTCTCAGCTGTTAAAACCACTGCATGTCTCGGTCATGTGACCTTGGCGTAGTGATGCGTTCAGGTTAGCTGGTGCGTTGTTGCGTCATCCCATCAGGTGACACTAAGGGCAGGTAGCCACTGATGCTGTTGTTCACCTGAGTGTTCTCACATTCCCACCTCACTACAAATACCCACTGTGTGTGTGTGTGTTTGTGTGCGTGTGCGTGTGTGTGGTCATGTGACTTGTGTCCAGATTAAATCCAGATTGTCATTTGTGCTCCGCTGTCACATGTTAAAGTTTAAACCAAATTCCAACTAAATATTCAGAAACATTAAGGAAACGCAAACTGCTGCACGCATCTTAAAACCTCTGTTGCATGAAAACGAGGATTTGTTTTGTTGACATAAAACTGTCAATGAGGTGATTTGTTTTGAATATTTTTCTTAAGCGGCAAGTAATGAAACCTTTTCAGTTCAGATCTCCTCAAACATAGGACAACTCAAACTTCTGACCTGCCCTGAATCTGATGAAGGGCTCAACCTTTGTTGAGGTGGTCCAATAAGGTTTCATTGTGAATATCAGAAAATAAATGATATCTTAATTTGAGAAGCGTAAACAAACTTTTATTTGTTTTATTGAAAAAGAAGCCGTCTGTGTTAAAGTGAAGACGAGTAGCTTCACAGTCTGATCAGAGAAACGTTACAACTTTCTTAATCTGGATTTAATCTGGACGCTGAGGATTCACAGAGCCACTGGGTGTGATTGTGACTGAAAGCAGATGAAAGTCGTGTGATTTTCATTTTTGCTCCGATTTTTACGAGAGAACAAAAACCACACGTTGAAGGTTTGGAACATTTTTCCTGCGTTGGTGCTGTTGACAGATGCGTTAGGACAACGTGGCTTCTTCTTTGACATGTTTGGTCTTCACATTCCTGCTGATCAAATCAGATTCATTTACTTTCTTCCAAACTACCTTTTATGTCCTTACCTGCGTTCAGATAGTCCATCACAGTTGTATTTTAGTTTTGTTACGGAAGTGTTGTTGTCACGTGGTGAGACGGTTGAAACTTCAGACGTCTCTTTAGTGATGCAGTCATTCAGAGTAGCTTCTAAAAACATATTCAGAGACAAACTTTACTCCAGAAGACAATCAACAGGAACATTACAAAACATGTACACACAGCCGGTGTAACACACAAAAACTGACTATGTCTCAGTGACACACAAAAACTGACTCGGTGTCCCAGTGACACACACAAACTGGCTATGTCCCATTGACACACACAAACTGACTGAGTTTGTAACTGACACACAAACTCACTGAGTGTCTCAGTGACACACAAACTCACTGAGTGTCTCAGTGACACACAAACTCACTGAGTGTCCCAGTGACACACAAACTCACTGAGTGTCTCAGTGACACACAAACTCACTGAGTGTCCCAGTGACACACAAACTGAGTGAGTGTCCCAGTGACACACAAACTGACTGAGTGTCTCTGTTACACACATATTATGTCACTTATTATTGACATATAGTCACCATTACACACAGGACCATTATGAAAACAATCAGGTAGAGTGTTGTAGAAATCAGATTTCAAATTGTCCCTGAATGCACCAAAAATACTGCAACTTTTGTTTGGCCACAAAGAACTAGACTAAAGTCAATGTGACTGTGATGGATTATCATATTTCTATTTTGGCGACTTAACTGTTAAATCTTCAGATGATTATTTTAAAGAGAAAAATGAACGTGATGAAAGTTGGGATTGTTCGAGGTTTGATCTGACGAGAGTTTGTCTGTGTGACAAACTTGTTTAATAAACTTAAGGATTCATTTGCTCAGAATTAAGAAACAAACGAGAAGAAGAAATGTCCCAGCATAACACAAACACACATGTTGTCATAGGGCACCTTTGGGGACCCAGACTTGCATTCATTTCCTGGAGGTTTAACTCAACTTTAACGTGTCCCCACATGTGGCCTATGACAGAGATCACACACTGACCCACCCCCCCACCCCCCTCCATCCGCCCCCATGTTGGTAGGTTTGTTTCTGCAGATCAGTCCATTACACCCAGCATACGCCTTAACTGAACATATTCTACTATTCTGTAAATCAAAATGTTCAAAAGAAAAAAGGTAAAGACAAACTAACGGAGAAGAAATGGAAACGTGTACTGTAGCTGTTCAATTTTTAGTCCTTCTGTTGGTTATCTGCTGTTTTTCTTAATATTTCTAATCTGAGCGCGGCGAGATGTCGTGATGATGATGATGATGATGAAGATGAACACATCGTGTTTAGGGGAAAAAATAAAAAGCTTCAGGAGGAGGATGAGCGGTCGTGTACAAAGTTAGCGCAGAGACTCGGACATCTCTCGTCTTTTAGAAATGTTTTTTATTGTATGTGATTAAAAGGAAAAAACAATATGGCAATTTGAAAAGCAGTTTGTGAATAAATTAAGTTTAATGAGAATTATTTTACAAAGAAAGAAGAAACTGGCGTCCTGTCCTTCTTCATTGCTCAAATCAAATCTTAACGAGTTCATGTCTAATGTACAGTACTTCATCTTTATACAATGAAAAACGTGACCCCGCCCACCACCAATATGCAACCACGGTTGACGCTGCTGTTTTGCTACAAAAATAGCCGATGTTAGCCTTGTGTTGAAGTCTCAGCCCCTGCAGCGCCCCCAGCTGGCAGAGGCCAGCGTTTCACGTCAAATTCATTCAAACTAGATTTTGTTGAGAAAGTGACTCATCTCACAGAAGTTTGTTCAAGTGTTTGTGATCAGTTTGGTTTGAGCAGTTGTTTGATGATATAAAAACAGGCTGAGCCGTCATGATTGACAGCTGACACTGACTCAGGATTGGTTGAACAGATTTCTATAAATAAATCTTTGTGGTGGAGATAAATACTTTAAAATCAACTTCATACAGGCGAGTTCATTTAATTTTCCAGCTGTAGCTAGCTACAAATAAGCTAGCATTAGCTCTATATTGAAACTGTTAAACAAGATGTCAGTTTATCAGTAAAAACTGATTCATGCTCTTTGTCTTTCTAATTCAACAAACCTTCATCCGTTTAAACCAAAATACATTCACTTCATCTCCTGACACATGAAACGGAAATAAACCAAAAATAAAGTTTATTATATAAACAGATATATTTTCAAAATCGGAGTGCAAGAAAAGAATCAGGATCACGTTCCCTCATCTATCAAAGATATGTTTCACAAACAAGATGGTTCACTCTGATCTCTGGTAAGTTTAACACCATACATTAAATACCTCATAATGAGTCATGAAGTTATTATAAATGTTGAAGGACTATTTTTGTGATCTGAGCATCACTGTTCCACTCTGATTCATCACGAGAAATTAAATATTAAAATGAAATCGGTTTCATGTTCCCTCAGTAGCAGCTGCTTCAGTTGGTCTCTGTGGTGCTGGTCTCTGAGGACGAGCTGCTCCCCTCTGGACCCTCGCCGGTCGGGGACAGAGAGGTAATAGCCGGGGCCGAGGTGACATTGATTGGGACAACCCTCTCCTTCCCATCGCTAAGGCGCGCCTCCCTGGGCGCCTGGATCTGCAGCCGGCCTCCCGCCAGGGAGCAGCTGACAGTCTCAGGTTCAACGCCGTCCGGCAGGTCGAACTCCTGCCTGAACTCCTGACACCGGTACGAGTAGGAGCCCTTCCCGTCATCCTGCTTCTTCTCCGTCCTGCCGCTCACCCTCAGCTTCCTGCCCACCTGTTTGACGGACAGCTCCTCCGGGCTGAACTCCTTCGTGTCCAGGCTGAGGGCGAAGCGGCTGCCGTCCCGCCCCAGGTCCTGGAAGGCGATGGGCATGAAGACGCCCTTAGAGCAGGAGCTGCTGTCGATCTCGTCGAAGATCTTCTGGTGCAGCCTCTCCATGTGCTCGATGCTCTGCTTCACCTCCTGCATGTGGCGGATCATCTCCTGCTCCATGTGGTAGAAGAGTGGCCGGGTCTCGGGCCACAGGCTGCGGACGGGCCAGTGCAGGTCCAGGAAAGGCCTCATGGTGACGGGGGACGGCTGGAAGACGCTGGGACACAACATCCTGAGGTCTGTTGATCTCAAGTTCTGGTTTCAGATCAGCAGCTTCGGGCTCGAGTCTGTTGGTCTGTGTGATGTCCTGCCTCTCTGCTGGTTATATATACACACAGTGCTGGAAAGTTCCAGTGTGTGTGTGTGTGTGTTCACAGTCTAAATGCAGCTGGTATTCCTGCAGCCTGCTGCCACATGCCAACACATCTCAGCTTTGTTCTATTTCTGCTGCAGGATTCTGTCATAGTCTTTATAAAGCAGGTGAACACACACGTCTGTTTGCTGCAGAAACCAAATGAGTTCACTGAACCTGAGACTAAACCAACGGCTGAACTACAGAGGACACATCCAATAACATCAAAGTCAGGCTCAGTGGTCACATGACTCTGGTTATCAACTGGTTAAGTTAACTCAGGGTTTCTTCATCATGGTCTGAGCGCATGCACATGAAAGGGGCGAGGTTTACTGTGTATAACCAATCACAGACATGGACCGTTTGATTGACAGCAGAGCCTCATATTTCAAAAAGAAACATCAAACTGTTCTATAACCACGAGATTTCTTAAAAAGACGTCTGGACGTGAAGTGAAGAAGAATCTTGAAGAGAATCTTTCTCAGAGGACACACTGTCTCTGAGGACACACACTGTCTCAGAGGACACACACTGTCTCAGAGGACACACACTGTCTCTGAGGACACACACTGTCTCTGAGGACACACACTGTCTCAGAGGACACACTGTCTCTGAGGACACACACTGTCTCAGAGGACACACTGTCTCTGAGGACACACACTGTCTCTGAGGACACACACTGTCTCTGAGGACACACACTGTCTCTGAGGACACACACTGTCTCAGAGGACACACACTGTCTCAGAGGACACACACTGTCTCAGAGGACACACTGTCTCTGAGGACACACACTGTCTCAGAGGACACACACTGTCTCAGAGGACACACTGACTCTGAGGACACACACTGTCTCTGAGGACACACACTGTCTCAGAGCATCTGGTGTTTTGGGGACGGGATGAGTCTGGAGACATTGAGATGTTCTGGGTGAGTTAGAGATCAACTGAACCAACCAGACGTTGATTTAAACTTCCATTATCCGTCCCCTTAAGGAGCGTGTGCACCACACAACAGTGTAGAGTCACTGTGGTCAGTGTTTGAATCCGAGGGGGGGGGGGGGGGGACTATCTGTTACCTAATAAACGTATTTTTCACAGGATGAAGCTACTTGAAGGATCAAAGTATGAAGTATGAAAGTATGTGTGGTTCTCCTGTGCTAACACTCCCAGTACACCAGTACCAGTAAGTGAAGCAGATGAACTGTGATGCTACTGGTTGGTTGGTTGATGTAGACCAGACTGATATTTGACCAATAGAAACACTTTGTTATCACATTATCTTCTAACCACAAACTATTATTAGTTTAATATAACTAATTAAAGATGTAATGTAGAAGGACATATCAGTAACATGTGAGACACACAGTAACTTGTGACAGATGTTTCCAGCTGCAGAGGTTGACCTGAAGGGCGGGGCCCACACCGGCAGTCAGACAGGAAAACAACCAAATAAGGCTCGAGGAAGTGATGACGGAGCTGGAAGCTGGCCATGTGGCCTAGCGCCTATAACAGCTGAGCGGAGCCGTGACGCGTGCCTGGGGTTTCCGGTCATGGCGGCTGTCTGCTGCTGTCTGTGCTCTTTCGCCGGCCGCGGTCCAGCGGACAGACCGCGGCGCCGGTCCGAGCCCCGGACTGAAGCTGAAGCATGAGGCGCAGAGAGCGGAGCAGCTTCCGGGTTCAGACCGGTGTGCACGCTCACCGCTCGGTCCAAATATGGGCTTCCCTCGCGTCACATTTGGGAGCATACGTCACGCAGGAGCGTCTATAAAGAGCCGGCTTCATTCACAAAGTTCACAACATGACACGTTCACTGGACGCTGGGATTCCGCAGCTCCGCGTCCTGCACTAAACATCCAACACTTCTCCAGCGGGACCCGGAGCCGTCGAGCCTCCAGCCTCGGCTTCCCCCGAGACTCACGGCCCGCAGCAGCGTCCAACCCGACTCAGCGCCTCTCCGCCCGGCGCAGGAGCGGAGAGCGGCTCGGTCCTCCAGGAACAGCCCGGTGCTCTGCAGCTCCAGGAGCGGCCGCTGAGCTCCTCTAACGCCGCCTCCAGCTCTCCCTCCTCCGCAGAGATGGCAGCGACCAAAGCGGAGCTGCTGCGTTCCACCATGCAGATCTCAGAACCGCTGGCCGGCTTCCTGCCGCCGCTGTCCCCGCTGGACGGCTTCCACAAGCTGGAGGAGCTGCACATGCTGCTGCAGAACGCCGCGGCCGCAGCGGAGGGAGCCGGAGAGTACGGAGGTGAGGAGCCCGGAGAGTGGGGGAGAGGAGCTGGGACAGAGGAGGGAGAGAGGGAGAGAGGAGCCGGGACAGAGAGGGGAGAGAGGGTGGTGAGGAGAGGAGCCGGGAGAGAGAGGGAGGTGAGGAGCCCGGTGAGTGGGGGAGAGGAGCTGGGACAGAGAGGGGAGAGAGGGTGGTGAGGAGAGGAGCCGGAAGAGAGAGGGAGGTGAGGAGCCCGGAGAGTGGGGGAGAGGAGCTGGGACAGAGGAGGGAGAGAGGGAGGAGAGGAGCCGGGACAGAGAGGGGAGAGAGGGTGGTGAGGAGAGGAGCCGGGAGAGAGAGGGAGGTGAGGAGCCCGGTGAGTGGGGGAGAGGAGCTGGGACAGAGAGGGGAGAGAGGGTGGTGAGGAGAGGAGCCGGAAGAGAGAGGGAGGTGAGGAGCCCGGAGAGTGGGGGAGAGGAGCTGGGACAGAGGAGGGAGAGAGGGAGGAGAGGAGCCGGGACAGAGAGGGGAGAGAGGGTGGTGAGGAGAGGAGCCGGGAGAGAGAGGGAGGTGAGGAGCCCGGTGAGTGGGGGAGAGGAGCTGGGACAGAGGAGGGAGAGAGGGAGAGAGGAGCTGGGACAGAGAGGGGAGAGAGGAGCTGGGGGAGAGAGGGAGGTGAGGAGCCCGGAGAGTGGGGGAGAGGAGCTGGGACAGAGAGGGGAGAGAGGGGGAGAGGAGCTGGGACAGAGGAGGGAGAGAGGGAGAGAGGAGCCGGGACAGAGAGGGGAGAGAGGAGCTGGGGGAGAGAGGGAGGTGAGGAGCCCGGAGAGTGGGGGAGAGGAGCTGGGACAGAGAGGGGAGAGAGGGAGAGAGGAGCTGGGAGAGTGGGGGAGAGGAGCTGGGACAGAGGAGGGAGAGAGGGAGAGAGGAGCTGGCGGGGAGAGGGAGGTGAGGAGCCCGGAGAGTGGGGGGAGAGAGGAGCTGGGACAGAGGAGGGAGAGAGGGGGAGAGGAGCTGGGACAGAGGAGGGAGAGAGGAGCTGGGAGAGTGGGGGAGAGGAGCTGGGACAGAGGAGGGAGAGAGGGAGAGAGGAGCTGGCGGGGAGAGGGAGGTGAGGAGCTGGGACAGAGGAGGGAGAGAGGGAGAGAGGAGCTGGGACAGAGGAGGGAGAGAGGAGCTGGGACAGAGGGGGGTATTATTGTAAATAATAATTATAAATGTAACGTCAATAATATTAAATTCATTATTGTTGCTGTTAATATTGATAATGAATGATAATCCTTATTATTTATTATTGTTGTTATTAATAATAAACAAAGGAATGATGAGGCCAACAGTCAGTGCACTAGCTCCACCCCCCTCAGGTGTGTCAGGTCTACTTCCTGTTTCCTGACCTCCTGTTCTTCTTCTCTCAGATTCTCTGTTGGAGTTCCCGGACTTCCCCCCTACCACCCCCCGCCTCCCCCCTCTGGCCTACAGTGGTCGTTTCACCTTCGAACCGTCCGGCGGTGTCAGCGCCCTCTGGGCGGAGCCTCTGCTCAACCTGTTCACGGGGTTGGTCAACATGGCAGCTCCTCCCCCTGCAGCCAGCAGCCTCTCCGCCCCTTCATCGTCAGTGACATCATCAGTGACATCATCGACGCTGTCCCAGCAGAGCTTCAGCTGTGTCTCCGCTGACGTGGCCTCGGTCTTCTCCCCCCCGCCGCCGTTCACCTCCGACCTCCTCCCCCCCCCCGCCGGCTCTCAGCAGAACCCTCAGACCTTCCGGCCACATGGCCCCCCTCCTGCCTACCCCGCCTCCAGGCCTGAGCCGGCCTCCCTGGCGGGGCCGGTGCTCCCGGACTACCTCCTGTCGCAGCAGGACGACGATCTGGGTCTGAACCGGGACCAGAAGCCCGTGCTGCCGCAGACCCTGAACCCTCAGCTCACGCCGCTGTCCACCATCAAAGCCTTCTCCTCGCAGATCCAGACCCAACCTCCTGGCTCCGCCTACCAGCTCACCAAGTCCGGTCGAACCAGGAAGTCCCCTGTGGGCAGGCTGTGCAAGACTCCGCCTCACGAGCGCCCGTACGCCTGCCCCGCCGACGGCTGCGAGCGCCGCTTCTCCCGGTCCGATGAGCTGACGCGTCACGTGCGTGTGCACACGGGCCAGAAGCCGTTCCAGTGCCGCATCTGCATGCGAAGCTTCAGCCGCAGTGACCACCTGACCACGCACATCCGCACGCACACCGGGGAGAAGCCGTTCGCCTGCACCGAGTGTGGACGCAAGTTCGCCCGCAGCGACGAGCGCAAGCGCCACGCCAAGATCCACCAGAGACAGCAAGAGCGCAAGAGTGACAGGAGCTCCGCCCCTTCTGCCCCCCTCCCCGTCACAACACCACCCGCCTACTCCTACACTCACACCTCCTTGCCCTGCTCCCCCTACACCTCCTCCGCTCACAGCTCCCCCTCCCTCTCCAACCCACTCTTCACCTCCTCCCTCTGCATGCAGGCAGCCTCCCCCTGCTTCACCTCCCCCTCCTCCCCCCACCTGTACGCCTCCTCCTGCTCCTCGCCGACCGCGAGTCCTCGGTCGGAGCTCCCCTCCCCAAACAGCTCCAGCCTCTGCTGATAAACCCGAAGTCCGCCGTGACCTTTGACCTCAGACTGAAACTTTAACCTGATCAGCACCTTTCAGATAAACACTTTATTTTTGTGTTTGTCCAGTGTTGACGAGGTCAAAGGTCGATAGCCGTGTGCAGCAGAGCAGCCGACGCGTGTTTGAGTCCGTCTGAAAATCAGAACCAAACTTTAATCTTCAGCACAAAAAGCTCTGGACCAAAGTGCAGAATGTAGAGACTTGATGCTCTGTGATTGTGTTTCTTTATGAAGTTTACACGTTGTGTTCATTCATGAACACAAGTCTTCACCTACTGAGTAGGTCAGTGTTATATACTGAACATGTTTCTACTTCAGAGACGAGAATAAAACGTCTAAATCCAGCTGCTGCTCGTGTTAAGATCCTCTGTGTGAGTTTCTGGAGCTTTTGATGCTTTCACGTGGTTTTCATCAAACTGTCGATCTCATCACAGTCAGATGATGTGTGAATTGAGTCGGGTAAATATGAAATCTAAACATGAAACTGATTTTAATATTTGACCTCACAACAGAAACTGATGAAAATAATGAAGATAAAATAAAGTTTGAAAGTTCAAAAAGTCAGTTTTAAAGTGCAGACTGCAGATTATAGTTTTAATGAACCCACACCTTCATTTAAATCATGTTTATCTCACATTATGAGGATGAAAAATACACATGTGAATGTTTGAAAATGTAGGCTCCCTGAACAACCTCCAAAACACACACACACACACACACACACACACACACACACGTCTATCTCACATGAACCTAAAGCCAGATGTGGACCAAACCAAATGTCTTCCCTCTGCAGGGTGTGACACAGAAGGAGAAACACACACACACAGACACACACACACAGACACACACACACACTCACTCCAGTCTGGCCTGCCATTCCTGTCCGTTGACTTATTATGTCACAGTACACGCACACAGACACACACACACTGTGTCTGGGCGTCCCGCCAGTTAAGAGGAGGCCGGGCCAACAGGAAGCTCCTTATAGGGGCATCAGGAAGTCCACTGCTCAGACAGGAAACACCATATTTAGTGTTTAGTCGGTTTTCCGGCAGTGTTCACACACACACACACACACACACAGACTTGTTCCACAGAAAAAGTTTAGTGAGTAATTCATTTGATTTTTAGTTGTGTGTTTGACAACAATACACAATTTAGAGAACTACACAACTGAAATATACCATGTTATGTAAAATACTGTGTTGACAAAGGAGACTGTCCGTTCCTCCACTGGACCTGCTGAAGGTTCCGGGTTCGAGTCCGTGGAAGTTGAAGACTTTGAAGACTTAGTGAAGTATTGTGATTCTGAAGCTGAAACAGAACCTCCGTGATCGTATGTGTCTGAACTTCAGTGATAATGTTGAAGACGCCAGCAGACTGTCAACTCAATATAAAATAACCTCCTGGTGAATTTATGAACCATCGCTCCCTGGGGCTGTAGTGGTGACTGTCCCGGCCTGTCAGCCAATCAGATTGCAACATTCCTTAGTATAATCTTTTTACTTTGTATATCATCAGGTACTTATCAAGTTTCCTTGAGGTGTCGTTAAGTGAAGCTGACGCTAATTAACAGCACAGAAGAAGAAACGTGACGGACTGATGTGCCCATCATTTATCTGATCCTTCATCGAACCCTCTTCCCTCCGTTAGACAACACAACTCACACGTGAAGAAGAGTACTGCGGCTGTACTTCTTCTTCACTCACTGGATTTGAAGGAATAGAAACGGATCTGAAGCGGTTACAGCGCCAAAATGTCCAGTGGCCGGGAGGCGCATTACATCCATAGTGGTTTAGGACCATAGATATATATATAAAGGCTTTGGACCATAGATATATATATAAAGGCTTTATATATATATCTATGCTTAGGACTACCATAGATAAGGGATGGGAAACGGTTCCTGGCTCCTGTGCGGGCTTTTATGCATCTTTGAATTTCTAGGTTTATGTTTTGGATCATTTTACTTTAATCTTGAATCTTAAACCAAAATACAAATTAACTCTTGTTTCCCTTGTTATCTATCTTAAAAATTAAGACTTTGACTTCACTCAACACAGATAATAGACACAAACTCTTCAGGTCTTTATTTATGATTTGTTTGAGACCTCAGTGAAAACTTCCATCACAAAAATCAATGTTTACTGTATGACCTCATTAATAGGAGTCCTTAGTGCAGTTATGAGTGAAACATCTTTACACAGAGACGTGACAGTGTCATGTCCACCTTTTCATTTCAACAAGACATTTGCAACAGTTGTCAATTGACAAGGGAGGTACAGTGTCCGTCAGATCTTTAATGTCCTAATGAATTGTTGTCATTCTTCCATTAGAAACTATTTTCCATGTAAATTTCAGGTCACGTCTTTCGTCCGACAGGGTCCACAGGTCGTTGAACTGTGCATGACGTCATTTTCTGAATTCTTCATGACATCATGTGATGGGGAATGTTTCTGACCAATGAGAGCTTCGGATTGTAGGACTCCTACAGTGCGTTGATGAGTTATATGTTCACACACACACACACACACACACACACACACACACACACACACACACACACAGCTTTGTCCAACTTATTGTCCAACGTTCTCTTCTGTGGTCGGTGGTCAGACGTAGACGGTCTGTGGTCGGTGGTCAGTGGTAGACGGTCTGTGGTCGGTGGTCAGACGTAGACGGTCTGTGGTCGGTGGTCAGTGGTAGACGGTCTGTGGTTAGTGGTCAGTGGTAGACAGTCTGTGGTTAGTGGTCAGTGGTAGACAGTCTGTGGTTAGTGGTCAGTGGTAGACGGTCTGTGGTCAGTGGTCAGTGGTAGACGGTCTGTGGTTAGTGGTCAGTGGTAGACGGTCTGTGGTTAGTGGTCAGTGGTAGACGGTCTGTGGTTAGTGGTCAGTGGTAGACGGTCTGTGGTCAGTGGTCAGTGGTAGACGGTCTGTGGTCAGTGGTCAGTGGTAGACGGTCTGTGGTTAGTGGTCAGTGGTAGACGGTCTGTGGTCGGTGGTCAGTGGTAGACGGTCGTTGGTCAGTGGTAGACGGTCGTTGGTCAGTGGTAGACGGTCTGTGGTCGGTGGTCAGTGGTAGACGGTCTGTGGTCAGTGGTCAGTGGTAGACGGTCTGTGGTTAGTGGTCAGTGGTAGACGGTCTGTGGTTAGTGGTCAGTGGTAGACAGTCTGTGGTTAGTGGTCAGTGGTAGACGGTCTGTGGTCAGTGGTCAGTGGTAGACGGTCTGTGGTTAGTGGTCAGTGGTAGACGGTCTGTGGTCGGTGGTCAGTGGTAGACGGTCGTTGGTCAGTGGTAGACGGTCGTTGGTCAGTGGTAGACGGTCTGTGGTCGGTGGTCAGTGGTAGACGGTCTGTGGTCAGTGGTCAGTGGTAGACGGTCTGTGGTTAGTGGTCAGTGGTAGACGGTCTGTGGTCGGTGGTTAGTGGTAGACGGTCTGTGGTTAGTGGTCAGTGGTAGACGGTCTGTGGTCGGTGGTCAGTGGTAGACGGTCTGTGGTCGGTGGTCAGTGGTAGACGGTCTGTGGTCAGTGGTCAGTGGTAGACGGTCTGTGGTTAGTGGTCAGTGGTAGACGGTCGTTGGTCAGTGGTAGACGGTCTGTGGTCGGTGGTCAGTGGTAGACGGTCTGTGGTCGGTGGTCAGTGGTAGACGGTCTGTGGTCAGTGGTCAGTGGTAGACGGTCAGTGGTCGGTGGTCCCCTGTGTTTGGAGGGTCTCTAGTCCAGAGTGTAGATGTTCTCTTGGACCGGTCGTCTCATGCGGATCTCATAAATGATGTGAGGAGGTTCTTCAGAGGAGAAACTGGAGGACAAACAGATGAGATCACATGACTGATCACATGACTGATCACATGACTGAGGAGGATCGAACCACCCAGAAGGTTCCAGAACCTTTAGTCCAGGAACTTTTCAACTCAAAGGCTCCTTAGGTGAGTGCTACAAGCAGTTCCACTCCTGTCCAGCAGGTGGTGGAAGTAGTAGACTGTACAACAAAGACGACATAAACAGGCAAGCAGTTTTTGGAAAGTGCAAAAATTAGACTTCTGTTTGATACTCACCAGTTTAACAATTATTGTCGTTAAAGATAAACTTGTAGATTTTAGGTTTTCAATGATGAAAGTTCAACATGAAAGAAAATGTCAATATCCGAACATGTCTTTGTGTTTTAAACTCACCAGCCGGTCGGTAAGGCTCTGCTGTGAACTCCACCTGCAGAAGAAGAGTTGATCCACAGGAATCACGTGAGAATCATATTGAGAAGCAACTTATGAGTCGTGGATTGAGTTTGAACTGAACGTACGTCTGAAGGCCAGGAAGAGGAACACTGAGGCCAAGGTCAACAGCACAGTGAGGGAGAGAGAGAGCACGGTCACATTAATGTGAAGAGAGAGAGAGGGTAGAGAGTCCTCCACCTGGCACAGAGAGAGAGGGGGGGGGGGAGCAGAGTCATATTAATGTGAAGAGAGAGAGAGAGACAGAGAGAGAGACAGAGAGAGAGAGGGAGAGAGAGAGAGAGAGCACGGCCACATTAATGTGAAGAGAGACGGAGAGAGAGAGAGAGAGAGAGAGAAAGAGAGAGAGAGAGAGGGGGGGGGTCTGGATTTAACCTTATAATACTTCAAATGTACTAATATCAAAACTCTGTAGACATCTAAACCATCTTCTACTTTAACCTGATTCTTCTCACCATGAATCATTTTATGTGTGATTGTGTGAAGTTGTAGAACCACTGTGTGTATCAGTTTGTTCCTCTTCTGTGATTTCATGTGATGACTGATAAAGATTCTCTCTCTGTTCAGTTCCCTCCAGAGACGATGAGATGAACCTCAGAGGCTCCCTGAAGCTTCCAGGACGGACACCTGTCCCTCCTGACGGACACCTGTCCCTCCTGAAGGACACCTGTCCCTCCTGAAGGACACCTGTCCCTCCTGAAGGACACGTGTCCCTCCTGACGGACACCTGTCCCTCCTGACGGACACGTGTCCCTCCTGACGGACACGTGTCCCTCCTGACGGACACCTGTCCCTCCTGACGGACACCTGTCCCTCCTGAAGGACACATGTCCCTCCTGAAGGACACATGTCCCTCCTGAAGGACACCTGTCCCTCCTGACGGACACCTGTCCCTCCTGAAGGACACATGTCCCTCTTGACGGACACCTGTCCCTCCTGACGGACACCTGTCCCTCCTGAAGGACACCTGTCCCTCCTGAAGGACACATGTCCCTCCTGACGGACACCTGTCCCTCCTGAAGGACACCTGTCCCTCCTGAAGGACACCTGTCCCTCCTGAAGGACACATGTCCCTCCTGACGGACACCTGTCCCTCCTGACGGACACCTGTCCCTCCTGATGGACACGTGTCCCTCCTGACGGACACGTGTCCCTCCTGAAGGACACATGTCCCTCCTGACGGACACCTGTCCCTCCTGACGGACACCTGTCCCTCCTGAAGGACACATGTCCCTCCTGACGGACACCTGTCCCTCCTGAAGGACACCTGTCCCTCCTGAAGGACACCTGTCCCTCCTGACGGACACATGTCCCTCCTGAAGGACACATGTCCCTCCTGACGGACACCTGTCCCTCCTGATGGACAGGTCAGGTGACGGATATGAACACAGCTTCTGTTGCTTCACTCCACTTCCTGTTCTTTTCTGTGTTCCGGGGTTCACCAGTAGTGCCCCCTGCAGGTGGGTCACAGCAGGGTGGGGGGGGGGGGGGGGGGGACTCACAGGGCCGGGGCGCAGCAGCGTGGAGTTCCTCCTCAGAAGCTCCAGCTGAGTCGAGAGCAGAGTTTTCCAGTTCACTACGAAGAGTCGGAAAAAAGTTTACACCTGAGAACCACCACTGAAACAGTTCTTCTTCTATTCATGACTTTATGATCCTTCAGAGTTTAATCCACTCTCCAGGACCGAGCTGCTCAAACCACTGAGTCTCCATCGTGGATCAAACAACCTCCTTCAGAGAATGCTAAAGCAATGCATGCTGGGAACTACACATGGATCAGCTCAAGATGTCTGTGACCTGAAGGATCCTGATCTGACCTGTGGAGACCGGGTCTGTCCCCGTGGTGGTTGCAGGAGATGTTGGAACCGGAGCTGAGGATGAGACCAGAGGAACCGTAAAGTCTCGTGGGATCAGAGACAACTAGAGGATGATGTCCACATGTGACTTGAAGACGTGTGTCATGGCGCTCACCTTCCACTACTCTCAGGTTCATGATCACCTTCTTGTCGTTGAAGATCCCGTGGATGTCCACCCTGCAGCAGTACGGCCCGCTGTCGGTCCGCCGCACGTTCTCGATGTCCAGGTCCATCTGTCCGTCCAGGATGTCCCCCATCAGCCGGTAGCGGTCCTCCACCTGCAGGTTCAGAACAGACAGACTGTTTGGTTTGGTTTTCTGGTGAAGACGAGAAAACTAGAAAGGAGACAGACATCACATGACCTGATGTCCCCTGACCTGAGAGACCACGCCCGTCTCGTCCGTCTGCACCAGGACGTCTCTGCACCAGAAGGTTCCACAGCCGCGACCCCAGCAGGCCCGGCTCAGACCCCATCGCTTCACCGAGTACTGACAGGACAGGGAGGCCACGCCCCCCTCGGGCACCTGGAAACAGGACACATGTCCGCCTGCAGCAGACACACACACAGGTCACACATGTACGCAACAACACAGACACACACACAGGTCACACATGTACACAGCAGACACACACACAGGTCACACATATACACAACAACACAGACACACACACAGGTCCCACATGTACACAGCAACACAGACACACACACAGGTCACACATGTTCACAACAACAAAGACACACACACAGGTCACACATGTACACAACAACACAGACACACACACAGGTCACACATGTACGCAACAACACAGACACACACACAGGTCACACATGTACACAGCAGACACACACACAGGTCACACATATACACAACAACGCAGACACACACACAGGTCACACATGTAGAACAACAACACAGACACACACACAGGTCACACATGTACACAACAACACAGACACACACACAGGTCACACATGTACACAACAACACAGACACACACACAGGTCACACATGTACACAACAACACAGACACACACACAGGTCACACATGTACGCAACAACACAGACACACACACAGGTCACACATGTACACAACAACACAGACACACACACAGGTCACACATGTACACAGTAACACAGACACACACACAGGTCACACATGTACACAACAACACAGACACACACACAGGTCACACATGTACGCAACAACACAGACACACACACAGGTCACACATGTACACAACAACACAGACACACACACAGGTCACACATGTACACAGTAACACAGACACACACACAGGTCACACATGTACACAGCAACACAGACACACACACAGGTCCCACATGTACACAGCAACACAGACACACACACAGGTCCCACATGTACACAGCAACACAGACACACACACAGTTCACACATGTACACAGCAGACACACACACAGGTCACACATATACACAGCAACGCAGACACACACACAGGTCACACATGTACACAACAACACAGACACACACACAGGTCACACATGTTCACAACAACAAAGACACACACACGGGTCACACATGTACACAACAACACAGACCCACAGAGGAACACACGTCACACATGTAAACAACAACACAAAATATAAGCAATCAATCGAATCTGATTTGTATAGCCCATAATCACAATTCAAAATTTGTCTCCAAGGCTTTCACAAGGTGAGACGTCCTCTGTTCTTTACCCTCACCACGGGCAGATGATGTCACATCTTACACAGACACAGAAAAGACACAAGAGAGAGAAACCCTTCTGTTTTGTGTGTTTGTTTTTTGTAGTTTGTTATCAGGGTTGAAGATGTGGTGAAGATGAAGCTCGAGAGCTTCTCTAGAACCGTTCACACTGTTGTGATGTCATCAGACTCATGTGTGTTATGAGTTATGATATCAGCGCTCTGTGTCTCACCTGAAAGGAAGAAGAGGAAGATGATGAAGGTCTGAGACGATGGACAGCGGAGAGACGAGACGGCGGCCATGCTGTGTGTGTGTGTGTGTGTGTGTGTGTGTGTGTTTGGGCTCTGTCTAGTTAGACAACAACACAGTGTGACTCTGTGATGGAGCTGTGTGGGGGGGGCATTGAGGGAGGGGAGAGAGACACTGTTTCTGTGTGTGTGTGTGTCTGTAGTTATCAGGTTCAATACCATCGTTGTGAGGACATTTTGGTCGGTCCTCACTTTTTCAATGGACTGTTTGACGGTTAATACTTAGCTTTAGGGTTAGAATCCGGTTCAGGTCAGAGTTAGGCTTAGGTAAGGGGCTAGGTAATGTACTATGCCGATGATTGTACTCACTGAATAGAAGTACAAACGTGTGTGTGTGACATGAAGAAAGGGGAGGGGCCTGAGACGTATTTAAAACTTGTGAAAGGGGACGACACATCGACCCAGTGTGACATCATCCAGAAGAACACTGAAATCCCCAATCACACGATCACAGCTCTCTGCTGTTCTACTAAAGGAAGGAGATCCTGAGGACAGAAGGACTTTATCCGTCTGTAACACACACACACACACACACACACACACACACACACACACACAGGGACTGACTGTGTGGAGATGTCGTTGCCTCACAGACGACTCATTATTCACATCAAATATTCATTCTCCAGTTTTTTCTTTGGAAACTAAGAATCAGACGATTTAATTGGTAAATTGTAAAATTTGAAATCAACTTTATTTAAACGTTTCTACCTGAAGCAGCAGCTGGATGAAGTGAGTCTGAAGTGTGAGTGTGAACAAGAGAAAGTTTCCTCTTCTCTCCCTGAGCGTCTTTTCTCTGTGACTCTGCTGAGTGGGTTCCATCTCCTGAGAGAACAACTGACTGAGAGTCACAGACACAACCAGCTGCAGCTGAACTCAGATCAGTTCAAAACACTCTGAAGTTATTAACAACCAGAGTTTATCTCCAATATTCAGCAGGAAACTGTGAAACATGAAAGATTTGTTACAGCTGCAGCTCTTCAGGTTCAGGAAGCAGAGGATCATGGGTAATAACTACGACACACTCAACACATTGAATCACTTCATCAGACACAGAGACCAGTTCACACTGTTCATCAGTGATTTTGTATTAAATTGTATTATATATTTATGGGTTGGTATATGCATCAATATCTATACATGTATATATATGTATAGATATTGATGTATATTCTAGTGATGGTGAGATGAAGCTTCATGACTCTTTCCATCCAACTGGTTCACTCGTGGGCCGAAGCTTCATGTTGCTTCATTTGCTCCAGTGCGCCATCAAGTGGACAATACATGTAAAGCAGGCAGAGTGATTATAATGACACCATGGCTTTGACTTGAATAAATAAATGAAAGATGTTTGTGATGCCAATACATAAATGATGAAGTTATTAATATGGTGTCTGTCTTTATGATACAATTGAGGGGGCCAAAGGGAAAGTGGAACAGATCGTGCAGTGGGTTGTGATGTGAGTGTGCTCGTGTTATTAGAGACAACATGTAACACGTATAATAGGAACAACATTTTATTCATTTTTATTTAAAAATAACTTTTCCACAGAGCTGGCCTCACACAAGTCCTCTAGCATTACTCGACACACGCTTCGAAGCCTCCACCCGGAAGGACACATCACTACTGTTCATTTTTAAACTTCTTTAGAGAAAGAAAGAGATATTTATTAGTTATAGAACTTGTTTTGGTGAAGAAAGCTTATTGTCATTAGAGGGACTTTTATTCTGAAGATTGTTGTGTCCGGAAGTTGTTAGCCTGATGCCGGTGACACGGAGCAAAGTCCGGTGGTTTTATCCGGTAACGTTAAAGTGACGAGAAACAAAGTGTGTGGGTCCGGGTGGAGCAGCGGAGAGAAGCGGAGAGAAGCGGAGGAACTCATCTAAAGTCTCCATTACGGCTGGAGATCAGCGGAAGTACACACGCAGCTGCCGCTAGCTAGCTATGTGGTGACGCTGACAGGAAGAGCTCGAGCTCACGGGGGCTGAATGGCGTCGACGCGGGGCACCTGGTGGAGTCGACCCGGGCAGCAGTGAAGGTGAGCCCGCTACAAGCCGACTGTTAGCCCCGGAGCTAGCTGCTAGCTGCTAGCCTCAGTGCTAGCTGCTAGCATCGCCCACTGATGGGTGATAACAGTTCAAACTAATGACTCAGGGAAACTCGCTGGTTCACAGTTGACCAGTCTGAACTGGTCTAATGCAGATAATCCACCCAGTTAAAGACCCCGTGGCATAAACACGTGACACGTTCTGGGTTTATACATTAAACTAAACCACGTGATAACCTAATCTGAGTATAGGGTTAGAGTGATCACCATGGTAACCAGTGGACAGTGGGGGGGGGGGGGGGGGGCTGTTTACTGAAATGACTGATCCAGAACTGATACTGTGAAGAATGTAATAATCGGTATCTGTACTTGTGCAGATGCAGCATTGAGGACGTTGTATTGCATGCTGGGACATTGAGTTTCCCGTGGTCCCCTGACAGGATGCTCCAGGGGCCTTACGGGGGCCTGGACCGGGACCGGCCCCTGATCCGGCTGCCCTTCACCAGCTTCGCTGTGGCCACGGTGCTGCTCCCTCTGACCGGCCTCATCGCCTGCCTCCTCATCTCTCTGCTGTACCACTACGAGGACGCCACGTACACACACTGCCATGTAAGTCCTGTCCACACGCTGCGAAGAGGACGTCTCCTCTTCCTCCAGAAATGAAACCGAAGTATGTTCAACCTCGGTGATGACATCATGTCTCAGCTGTCAATCATGGTGTCTCGTCCTTTTTGTCTCAACACAAATCTGTGTGATAAGAACCACCTGAAATGATAGAAACCATCTTTGAGTTACATCTATTAATGTCTACTTAGATTATTATGGTTTGGTCCGAGTCCCCTCTGCTAACATGGAGGAGGCGGGGCTTATCGATCATCAATCACATTTGATTTGTATAGTCCCATATTCACAGGTCCCAGTTGTCTCATAGTCGTTAACAAGGTGAGACGTCCTCTGTTCTTCACCCTCAACAAGAGTCAAACTCCTGAGACCTAACACTCAATTAGTCCGTTTGCACTCTAATGAGCTCTGCTGCTGCTCACTCTGTGTTTGCACTCTGATTTATTGTCGCTCGCTCGTTTTCCTGCGCTGCAGCTTCAGCTCTCATCCCACTCCAGTTGAAAAGGTCCATAATGATGTGATTTCATGGAGACGACGAATCAAGTTCTCCTGTTTTGATGTTGATCATCAGAGTAGTAATATTTAACAAACATTATATAGTAGTGTGAGCAGCTTTAAGATAAAACTGTTCACTAATGTTTTTACATTTGAATTTTACTGTTGGTCATTATGTTTCAGCTCGTTTATTATTTTCAACGAAAAATAAAATAAAATTCTTTCTGAATTGAAGAGAAAAGAAACGTCTTCTTTTCACCACCAGGTGTCGAACTACCTCCCGTCCATCAGCGCCGCCATCAGCCGCATGCCGGAGCGCTACATCTGGCGCGGCTGCATCGGCCTTCACTCTGCCCCACGCTACCTGGTGGCCGTGGCCTACTTTAACTTCTACCGCAGCCGCTTTGCCAAGAGGCTGCTGGAGCTGCTGCTCAGCGGACTGGTTCTCCTCTGCAGCCTCACGGAGAACACGGGCCTGCTGCTGCTCACATACGTGTCGTCCACAGAAACGTACAGTGAGTAGCACCCGGTCAGCTGACCCAGCTCCTCCAGTCAGGAGTTAAACGTCAGAGGAGAGAGATCTAACGTGAGGTTGATGCCTCGTCTCCACTGCGAGGACGATCTTTATCACAGACTCATCAGAACTCGTTTCTCTGCAGGTCTTCATAAAAACGGATTCATCGTGTTTGTAGGGAGCTCGCTGCTGCACATGCTCATTACCTGCTGGCTGTGGCAGGTGATCAGGAGATACTGTGTGAACCCAGAGGTAAATGACCTTCTCACTGTCTGATGTAAGAGTTATTACCAGTCAAATCAATGTGAAGGTTTATTTTTACGTTTGCGTTGCTTTAATATGCGACATTGGGCGTGTCTGATGCTCGTCATAACGACAGCAACCAATCAGTTTCCTGCTCGAGACCCACAACATGGCGACCATTTCCACAGCTCTCATGGCTGACCTTAGAGAACAGGGGGATTCTCCACCTCCACAATCATCCTCCATTCTGACATTTGATTTCAGACACAACGTGTATTTGATAGTTTTGAAGGTGGTTTTATCTTAATGTTAATTTATTTTAGGATAATAAAATTAGTTATGTCAATAATGAGTAGCGTGACCTATTTGTATTGATATTCTTTATTTATAGATTTGCTAAACACTCTGGACATAGAACTACTTCAACCATCAGGACTTTTTGAAGCAGTGACGCCTCCTCATCTGTGGGGGGCGCTGCAGGCCAGTGAGAGCTTCATATCCACAGAAGGGTTTAAATGCTCTGCTGGAGGAAGTTCAGGTCTCAGTGTGTTGGAGGTTTGAAGACATTCAAGTCGAA
Source organism: Platichthys flesus (assembly GCF_949316205.1). Taxonomy (NCBI): domain Eukaryota; kingdom Metazoa; phylum Chordata; class Actinopteri; order Pleuronectiformes; family Pleuronectidae; genus Platichthys; species Platichthys flesus. The sequence continues at coordinate 682,798 of NC_084959.1, read as the reverse complement.
TATATATATATATTATATATATATATATTATATTACATAATAATTATTCTCCAGGAGCTTCAGTCGTCTCCAGATGTTAAACTGTAGTTCAGGCTCTCTCACTCGAGCAGCACATGGACAATCAAGTTCTGAGTTTAACATCTGACTCAAACTTTATTTTGGTTCTTCGTTGTTTCAGACACACAGACACACACACACTAACTCTTAAACCATCAGAATCTGAACAACAAAAGTAATAATAAGTAATAAAGATATGATTGAGGAATTTTGTTGCTCATGTTCAATTCTCTCTTTGTCTCTGTCACGCTGTGTCTTTCTCAGGAAGTGACATCATACAAATGGAAGGTGCGTCTCTTCCTGTTTAACGTGGGCTGTTGTCTGGCTGCAGCGTACTTCTTCAGACGCCACAACAAGTTCTGTGAGAGCGGAGGTACGTCTCTAGACTCAGCAGGGGTCAAAGTTCAGCTCATGATCGAGTTCACGACAGTCAGAGTTCCTCTCAACACATGAAAACCACTTCATCTCTCAGAGGTAGAGCCCAACACATGTTATCCCCACTTGTGTCTGCAGGGGGCGCTGTTGATAGTGTTGATTTGGAAGATGACGCTGATTCTGCAGCCTCTGACTTTTTAAGAAGCTAAAAGTTGAAGAATCCATCACCTGCAGATTATCTGTTGGTTTATTTTGTTCAGCAAGTGTCAAACTGGTCAGACTTTCATTCTTCAGGTTTTCAGTTTCAATTGATGAGACAATACATTTCTCTCTCTCTCTCTCTCTCTCTCTCTCTCTCTCTCTCTCCAGTCTACACCCTGTTCGCCCTGTTTGAATACCTGGTGGTTTTCTCCAACATGGCCTTCCACATGACGGCCTTCTGGGACTTCGGGAGCAAGGAGGTGATAGTGGCCACGCCCCCTGAGGACAAACGATACTGAACCTAACCCGAAGCCTTGAGTCAGATCGGACGTGGACCTGAGTCCAGCAGCTGCTGTGAAGACTGGAGCGACAGACGTGATGCTCACATGTCCAGTTAGTTCTGTCATGTGCTCAACGCAGGTTCTGAGACGAGACAACAATATGCTCAACATGAATCCTCTCTAATGATGACTCAGTGGCACAGCAAGTCAACCAAGGGTCCTCTGTGCAGGTGTATTTTTATATTGTATGATATGTATATTTGCGAGGACCATTTTAAACATCGACCTTACACAGTCGGGACCTTTTTGGAAAGTGAGGACATTTTGGCCGATCGTCACTTTCTCTCCGAGGCCGGTTAGAGGCTGAAGACTTGGTATTTATTCAGATGGTTAATGTGAGGGTGAGGGGCCGGACAAGCATCATGCTAATGACAGAAGTACAAGAATGTGTATGTGGACCGTAGATCACTTATTTTCTCAAAGACGGTTTCTGTCATCAGCAACATAGACTCTAACAAGTTAGCAAGCTAGCAGTTTGGTAACGTCAAACGAAAAGATGAGACTGTTCAGAGGTGTAATTAAAAGTTTGAAGAAATCTTAAAACGTATGTTAACTTCTTGACATCCATTGTTTCTGAAAACGTCAGCAAACAGGAAGTTGGCTTTGTTACTGCGGCTCAGTCCATGTTTGTTTATCAGGCGACTGTCGTGCATCACATTCAGCTGCAGACGAGGGACAGGAAGAGGAAGCTGATATCCTGAACTGACGGGAACAACTACACAAACCAAGGGGACGTCCACCTGATGATGCTCGTCCTCGTCCAACGCTTTGGTTCTGCTTCCATCAGCACATGTTTCTGAACCATAATAATGTGACATTTTCAGGAGTGTTTGTGGTTGAATTATTGAATCGTCTGACAACAACATGGTTTCAGGAAGTTGTTGTCTGAACTGGAGCAGAGACCTGGTGGAGGTGGTGACCAGGCCGGTTACCTTAGTAAAGGTTCTAACTACATTTTTACATCGAACTTCACATGAAGCTCCAAAACCTCTAAACAGCTGCTCAGGCTGACGGGCTCACATCCCACAGTCCTCATAACACATCTGGACAATATGATGGAAGACAAAGATTAGACCTGTTTTTAACTTCTCGTTTAATTTGTTATCAGTGAAGATGAAGATGAAAACCACAAACCCCCAAATATCTGTTCGTACTTGTACTCAGCTAAACACACCTGGAGCCCGGTACTGTTCAGGTCACGTGGTTGGTTTCTGTTCCCGTTTCTTTCTGCTCCTGAACACAACATCCTGTGAAGCTGCTCACATTTCATACACTTTCACTTTGTCTTCTTAATTAAATTCAGGTACTTTTACAAACATAAGACATCTCAGTCTGGGTAGTGGGGGGTCGGGTGGGGTCGGGTGGAGGCCCTACAGCAGGACGCAGGCCCTCTTGATGACGGTGGGCTGCGGGTTGAGGAAGGACCTCACAGCCTCGGCGAACACGTCCTTTATGCCGTCCTGGTTGAGGGCGGAACACTCCATGTAGCGGATGGCTTGGATCTGGCGGGCGAGGGTGGTGCCCTGCTGGGTGGTGATGGGCGACTGGTTCTGCTCCTTCAGCTTCTTCTGAGTGTCCGCGTCGTTTCGGAGGTCGCTCTTTGTGCCCACCAGGAGGATGGGCACGCCGGGACAATGGTGAGACACCTGATGATGGAGATTAACGATGGAGCTCAGTGAAGACGGAAATCAGTTTAACATCTTGAAAAGCAACTAATGCTTAGCATAAACACGTGGGACTTCACATGATGTTTGACCTCTGACCTCTGGGTGCCACTTGTGCTTGATGTTCTCGTACGACGCCGGGCTGGAGATGGAGAAGCAGACGATGAAGACGTTGGTCTGCGGGTAAGACAGTGTCCTCAGCCGGTCGTACTCCTCCTGACCTGCCGTGTCCCACAGGTTCAGACTGATGATCCTGCCGTCCAACGTCACCTGAATACACCAAACACACACGCATGACACTCAGTGACTGACGATCAGCAGACACACACACACACACACACACACACACACACACACCTGGCTGCTGTAGTTGTCAAACACAGTTGGGATGTACTCTTTTGGAAATGCTCCAGTGGTGTAAGAGATGAGGAGGCAGGTCTTCCCCACAGCACCATCACCCACAACCACACACTTTATAGTCTGCATGATGACCTCTGACCTTCAGTGACCTGCAGCACGCACTAACACACACAAACACACACAGAAACTATCACAGGTTTGAATTGAATCCAACCAACTTTATTTTGTTATCAGAAGAGAGAATGACCTGAGTTTACCTTGGGAGCGTCTGATTGGTTGTTTCTTGCTGCAATAGACGCTTCAGTTTGGTTCAGTTAACACAGTTTGTTCAGAAACACGTGACGTCCCATCGTCTCACTGCAGAGACAAAGAGAGAGAGAGAGAGAGAGACAGAGAGAGAGAGAGAGAGAGAGACAGAGAGAGACAGAGAGAGAGACAGAGACAGAGACAGAGAGAGACAGGAGGAAGTCAGTATCTGTGTTTATGGAAATTATCTGCAGAGGGAAACGCTCTCCAAACAAAGCAGAGATCTTATCCTGCACCACACACACACACACACACACACACACACACACACACACACACACACACACACACACACATAAACACACACACACATTCAAATACATAGATTTGAATGTATGCGTGTGTGTGACTCAGTGTGAATAAACTAAGACACTATTTACTTGTTTATGATTTTCTATCTTTTTTCATCCCTATTAACTTTAGCTGCACTGTTAGAGGTGGTGTTAGAGTCTCTCAGGTGGAGTTAGTTTCTCAGGTGGTGTTAGAGTCTCTCAGGTGGAGTTAGAGTCTCTCAGCCAGAGTTAGAGTGTTAGAGTCTCTCAGTTGGAGCTAGTCTCTCAGGGGGAGTTAGTCTCTCAGGTGGTGTTAGAGTCTCTCAGGTGGAGTTAGTCTCTCAGGTGGAGTTAGAGTCTCTCAGCCAGAGTTAGAGTGTTAGAGTCTCTCAGTTGGAGCTAGTCTCTCAGGTGGAGTTAGTCTCTCAGGTGGTGTTAGAGTCTCTAAGGAGGAGTTAGCCTTTCAGGTGGAGTTACAGTCTCTCAGGAGGAGTTAGTCTCTCAGGTGGTGTTAGTCTCTCAGCCGGAGTTAGAGTGTTAGAGTCTCTCAGTTGGAGCTAGTCTCTCAGGTGAAGTTAGAGTCTCTCAGGTGGAGTTAGTCTCTCGGGTGGAGTTAGTCTCTCGGGTGGAGTTAGCGTCTCTCAGGTGGAGTTAGTCTCTCAGGTTGTGTTAGAGTCTCTCATGTGGAGTTAGAGTCTCTCAGGTGGAGTTAGTCTCTCAGGTGGAGTTAGAGTCTCTCAGCCAGAGTTAGAGTGTTAGAGTCTCTCAGTTGGAGCTAGTCTCTCAGGTGGAGTTAGTCTCTCAGGTGGTGTTAGAGTCTCTCAGGAGGAGTTAGCCTTTCAGGTGGAGTTACAGTCTCTCAGGAGGAGTTAGTCTCTCAGGTGGTGTTAGTCTCTCAGCCGGAGTTAGAGTGTTAGAGTCTCTCAGTTGGAGCTAGTCTCTCAGGTGAAGTTAGAGTCTCTCAGGTGGAGTTAGTCTCTCGGGTGGAGTTAGTCTCTCGGGTGGAGTTAGCGTCTCTCAGGTGGAGTTAGTCTCTCAGGTGGAGTTAGTCTCTCAGGTTGTGTTAGAGTCTCTCAGGTGGAGTTAGAGTCTCTCAGGTGGAGTTAGTCTCTCAGGTGGAGTTAGAGTCTCTCAGCCAGAGTTAGAGTGTTAGAGTCTCTCAGTTGGAGCTAGTCTCTCAGGTGGAGTTAGTCTCTCAGGTGGTGTTAGAGTCTCTCAGGAGGAGTTAGCCTTTCAGGTGGAGTTACAGTCTCTCAGGAGGAGTTAGTCTCTCAGCCGGAGTTAGAGTGTTAGAGTCTCTCAGTTGGAGCTAGTCTCTCAGGTGAAGTTAAAGTCTCTCAGGTGGAGTTAGTCTCTCGGGTGGAGTTAGTCTCTCGGGTGGAGTTAGCGTCTCTCAGGTGGAGTTAGTCTCTCAGGTGAAGTTAGAGTCTCTCAGGTGGAGTTAGTCTCTCGGGTGGAGTTAGTCTCTCAGGTGGAGTTAGTCTCTCAGGTTGTGTTAGAGTCTCTCAGGTGGAGTTAGAGTCTCTCAGGTTGAGTTAGTCTCTCAGCCGGAGTTAGAGTGTTAGAGTCTCTCAGTTGGAGCTAGTCTCTCAGGTGGAGTTAGTCTCTCAGGTGGTGTTAGAGTCTCTCAGGAGGAGTTAGCCTTTCAGGTGGAGTTACAGTCTCTCAGGAGGAGTTAGTCTCTCAGGTGGAGTTAGAGTCTCTCAGGTGGAGTTAGTCTCTAAGGTGCAGTTAGAGTCTTTCAGGTGGAGTTAGTCTCTCAGGTGCAGTTAGAGTCTCTCAGGTGGAGTTAGTTTCTCGGGTGCAGTTAGAGTCTCTCAGGTGGAGTTAGTCTCTCGGGTGGAGTTAGTCTCTCAGGTGCAGTTAGAGTCTTTCAGGTGGAGTTAGTCTCTCAGGTGCAGTTAGAGTCTCTCAGGTGGAGTTAGTTTCTCAGGTGGTGTTAGAGTCTTTCAGGTGGAGTTAGTCTCTCAGGTGGAGTTACCTCAGCCGGAGTTAGAGTGTTAGAGTCTCTCAGTTGGAGCTAGTCTCTCAGGTGAAGTTAGAGTCTCTCAGGTGGAGTTAGTCTCTCGGGTGGAGTTAGAGTCTCTCAGGTGGAGTTAGTCTCTCAGGTGGTGTTAGTCTCTCAGGTGGTGTTAGAGTCTCTCAGGTGGAGTTAGTCTCTCAGGTGCAGTTAGAGTCTCTCAGGTGGAGTTAGTCTCTCAGGTGCAGTTAGTCTCTCGGGTGGAGTTAGAGTCTCTCAGGTGGAGTTAGTTTCTCAGGTGGTGTTAGAGTCTCTCAGGTGGAGTTAGTCTCTCGGGTGGAGTTAGTCTCCTCGTCTCTGCTTCAGTTTGAGTTTCAGAGTTTCACAGACCAGGAGCAGGAACCATTTGAACGAGAACATTAAACTGAAGAAGATCAAGTTGCTCTAGTTTCTCTCCAGATGTCTGGATCCAGAGAGTGGTTCAGCCCAGACTCCGGGGACACTGACCCTCCCTCCGTCAGCTGATCTCATTCCTGCTGGAAGCTTCAACCTCTGATCTCACTGAGATGAACAGTAACATTTAGTCTAGTACAGTTAGTACAGCTGTGTGATACTTGTACTGAAGTATTTTCATCTGAAGACACCTCGTACTTTTTACTCCACTACATTATCTGACAAGTTACTTCAACATGAAAGTGTGATTCATCAACAACAGTGTTTAAGCTTCAGTGATGAATCAATGAACTCATCAGATCATGAGTCACTTTAACGTTACATGAATTTCAAGATTATTTCAGTTCATAGATTAATTACAAAGAGAATCCCCACATTAATCCACCATGAAAATATCAAGTGAACTCTCCTGATGAAACTTGTGTTTCATTATCAAATTTAAATGTTTCTTGTATTTCAGTGAAACACAGATATTGGTGAACTTTTAGTACCTGATGTGGAAACTTCTACCTTCTGACCTGTAACATTTACAGTATTATTCTGATATTCTTCATTTCTCTTATATTCTGTAAACTTTCACATTCTCTTACAGATGTTTACCTTTATTTTGAAAACCTTAAACATTTTCTTGAACAGCTGTTTAACAAACAAACAAGTTCAGCAGCTGATTCATTCACAGCTGCTGGCGTTGATGAAGGACCACACACACACACACACACACACACACTCACACACACTCACACACACACTCACACACACACACTAACACTCACACAGGTTATATTGAAGTTGTTAACATGCAGAGATGAAAGTGTTGAAACATGATCTTTTCAAACTGAGGTTTTTCCGACCCTGGAACTTTGTGAGGTTTTGTGTTTGAGCCTCGAGACTCTGAGACGTGACCGAGCTTCACTTTGAAGTGAGTCGTGATTTCATTAAGGAGAAATATTAGATGGAAATTTAACAAATCAAGGAAATTCCGTTGCCTCTGTACCTGTACTCTGTGTAATGACAATAAAATGTAATCCAATCCAATCCAAATTTATGACTTTTTGTTGACAAATGAAAAACTACATCAAATCCCTGTCCTGTGAACTGTCACACTGTGTCGCCCCCTGGTGTCCGTCTGTAGTATTGGTCATGAACCCCTCCTCCTCCATGTAACAGACGGGACATGGACCGAGATCAAATATCAAAGTAGATGTTGAACCTGGACTTCGATGACACGGCTCCAATCCACGATAACTATGCTGACTGCAAATTACATCCCCACCACTAGATGGC